>NW_027590714.1:0-197312 GCF_964213995.1 Mustelus asterias
CCGCCCGGGACCATGCATCTGGTCAACCCGCGCGGGACCTTGCGCGGGTCCGACTGCTCGCGACCTTGCGTGATTCCGACCGTCCGGGACCTTGCGTCGGGTCTGACCGCCCAGTACCTTGCATCGGGTCCGACCACCCGGGACCTTGCGCGAGCCCGACCGCCCGGTACCTTGCGTCGAGTCCGACCGCCCGGGACCTTGCGTCAGGTCTGACCGCTCGGGATCTTGCGTCGGGTCCGACCGCCCGGGACCTTGCGTCGAGTACGACAGCCCGGGACATTCGGTCGGGTCTGACCGCTCGGGATCTTGCGTCGGGTCTGACCGCCCGGGACCTTGCGTCGAGTACGACAGCCCGGGACATTCGGTCGGGTCTGACCGCCCGGGACCTTGCGCGAGTCCGATCACCCGGGACCTTGCGTCAGGTCCGACCACCCGGGATCTTGCGTCGAATACGACAGCCCGGGACATTCGGTCGGGTCTGACCGCCCGGGACCTTGAGTCAGGTCGGACCCCCCCGGCCCTTACGTCGGGTCCGACCGACCCCGACCTTGCTTCGACTCCGACCTCCCCAGACCTTGCGTTGTGTCCGACCCCTCGGTACCTTGCGTTGGGTCCGTCCACCCCGGACCTTGTTTCGGGTCCGACCGCCCGGGACCTTGCGCGAGTCCGATCGCCCGGGACCTAGCGTCAGGTCCGACTGCCCGGGACATTGCGTCGGATCTGATCACCCGGGACCTTGTGTCGGGTCCGACCGCCCGGGACCTTGCGTCGGTCCGACCGCCTGGGACCTTGCGTCGGTTCCGACCGTCCGCGACCTTGCGTCGCGTCCGACCGCCCGGAACCTTGCATCGAGTCTGACCGCCCGGGACCTTGTGTCGGGTTCGACCGCCCGGGACCTTGAGTCAGGTCCGACCGGGCGGGACCTTGCATCGAGTACGACAGCCCAGGACCTTTGATCGGGTCCGTTCGCCCCGGACCTTGTGTCGACTCCGACCGCCCCAGACCTTGCGTTGTGTACGACCGCCGGGTACCTTGCGTCTGGTCTGACCGCCCGGGATGTGGTGCGAGTCCGACCGCCCGGGACCTTGCGTCTTGTCTGACTGCCCGGGACCTTGCGTCGGGTCCGACTGCCGGGGACCTTGGGTTGCGTCCGACCGCTCGGGACCTTGCGCGAGTCCGACGTCCAGGACCTTGGGTCGGGTCTGACCGCCCTGGACCTTGTGTCGGGTCCGACCGCCTGGGACCTTGCGTCGGGTCCGACCGCCCGGGACCTTGCGTCGGGTCCGACCGCCCGGGACATTTCGTCGGGTCCGACCACCCTGGACATTGCGTCGGGTCCGACCGCCTGTGACCTTGCGTCTGTTCCGACCGCCTGGGACCTTGCGTCGGGTCCGACCGCCCACGACTTTGCGTCGTTTCCGACCGCCCGGGACCTTGCGTCGGGTCCGACCGCCCGGGCCCTTGCGTCGGGTCCGACCACCCTGGACACTGCGTCGGGTCCGACCGCCCGGGACCTTCCGTCGGGTCCGACCGCCCAGGATGTGGCGCGGGTCCGACTGACCGGGACTTTGCGTCGGGACTGTCCGCCCGGGACCTTGCGTCGGGTCCGACCGCCCAGGATGTGGCGCGGGTCCGACCGCCCGGGACCTTGCGTCTTGTCCGATCGCCCGGGACCTTGCGTCGGGTCCGACCGCCGGGGATCTTGGTTCGCGTCCGACCGCACGGGACCTTGCGTCGGTTCTGTCTGCCCGGGACCTTCCGTCGGGTCCGACCGCCCAGGCCCTTGCATCGGGCCTGACCGACCGGGACTTTGCGTCGGGTCCGACCGCCCTGGACATTGCGTCGGGTCCGACCGGCTGGGACCTTACGTCAGTTCCGACTACCCGGGACCTTGTGTCGGGTCCGACCGCCCGGGACTTTGCATCGTTTACGACCGCCCGGGACCTTGCGTCGGGTCCGACCGCCCGGGACTTTGCATCGTTTCCGACCACCCAGGAACTTGCGTCGGGTCTGACCGACTGGGACTTTGCGTCGGGTCCAACTGCCCGGGACCTTGCGTCGGGTCCGACCGCCCACGACTTTGCGTCGTTTCCGACTGCCCGGGACCTTGCGTCGGGTCCGACCGCCCGGGCCCTTGCGTCGGGACCAACCACCCTGGACACTGCGTCGGGTCCGACCGCCCGGGACCTTCCGTCGGGTCTGACCGCCCAGGATGTGGCGCGGGTCCGACTGACCGGGACTTTGCGTCGGGACTGTCCGCCCGGGACCTTGCGTCGGGTCCGACCGCCCAGGATGTGGCGCGGGTCCGACCGCCCGGGACCTTGCGTCTTGTCCGATCGCCCGGGACCTTGCGTCGGGTCCGACCGCCGGGGATCTTGGTTCGCGTCCGACCGCACGGGACCTTGCGTCGGTTCTGTCTGCCCGGGACCTTCCGTCGGGTCCGACCGCCCGGGCCCATGCGTCGGGTCCGACCGCCCGGGCCCTTGCATCGGGCCTGACCGACCGGGACTTTGCGTCGGGTCCGACCGCCCTGGACATTGCGTCGGGTCCGACCGGCTGGGACCTTCCGTCAGTTCCGACTACCCGGGACCTTGTGTTGGGTCCGACCGCCCGGGACTTTGCATCGTTTACGACCGCCCGGGACCTTGCGTCGGGTCCGACCGCCCGGGACTTTGCATCGTTTCCGACCACCCAGGAACTTGCGTCGGGTCTGACCGACTGGGACTTTGCGTCGGGTCCAACTGCCCGGGACTTTGCGTCGGGTCCGACTGCCCGGGGCCTTTCGTCAGGTCTGACCGCCGGGGACCTTGCGTCAGGTCCGACCGCCCGGGACCTTGCGTCGAGTCCGACAGCCCGGGACATTCGATCGCGTCTGACCGCCCGGTACTTTGCGTCGACTCCGACCGCCCCAGACCTTGCGTTGTGTCCGACCACCCGGGACCTTGCGTCGGGTCCGATCGCCCTGGACATTGCGTCGGGTCTGACCGCAGAGGGCATTGCGTCGGGTCTGACCGCCAGGACCTTGCGTCGACTCCGACCGCCCCAGACCTTGCGTTGTGTCCGACCGCAGCGGGCATTGCGTCGGGTCTGACCGCCGGGGACCTTGCGTCGGGTACGACAGCCTGGAACCTTCGGTGGCGTCTGACCGCCCGGGACCTTGCATCAGGTCGGACAGCCCCAGCCCTTACGTCGGGTCCGACCGCACCGGGCATTGCGTCGGGTCCGACCGCCCGGGACCTTGCGTCGGGTCCGACCGCCCGGGGTCTTGCATCGAGTCCGACCGCCCTGGACATTGCGTCAGGTCCGACCGCTTGGGACCTTGCGTCAGGTCTGACCGCCGGGGACCTTGCGTCGAGTCCGACAGCCCGGGACCTTTGATCGGGTCTGACCGCCCGGGACCTTGCGTCGAGTACGACAGCCCGGGACCTTTGATCGGGTCTGACCGCCCGGGACCTTGCATCAGGTCGGACACCCCGGCCCTTACGTCGGGACCGACCGCCCGGGACCATGCGTCTGGTCAAACCGCCCGGGACCTTGCGTCGGGTCCGACCGCACGGGACTTGGTGCGAGTCCGAACGTCCGGGACATAGCGTCGGGTCTGACCGCCCTGGACCTTGCGTCGGGTCCGACCGCCCGGGATGTGGTGCGAGTCCGACCGCCCGGGACCTTGCGTCTTGTCCGACTGCCCGGGACCTTGCGTCGGGTCCGACTGCCGCGGACCTTGGGTTGCGTCCGACCGCTCGGGACCTCGCTCGAGTCCGACCGTCCAGGACCTTGGGTCGGGTCTGACCGCCCTGGACCTTGCGTCGGGTCCGACCGCACGGGACCTTGCGTCGGGTCCGACCGCCCGGGACCTTGAATCGGGTACGACCGGCCGGTACCTTGCGTTGGGACCGACCGCCCGGGACTTTGCGTCTTGTCGGACCGCCCGGGACCTTGCGTCGGGTCTGACCAACCAGGACTTTGCGTCGGTTCCGACCGCCCGGGACCTTGCGTCGGGTCCGACCACCGGGGACCTTGGGTCGGGTCCGACCGCGCGGGACCTTGCGTCGGTTCTGACCGCCCGCGGCCTTGCATCGGGTCCGATCGCCGGGGACCTTGCGTCGTGTCCGAATGCCCGGGACCTTGCGTCGGCTCTGACCACCCGGGACATTGCGGCTGTTCCGACCGCCCGGGACCTTGCGTCGGGTCCGACCGCCCTGGACATTGCGTCGGGTCCGACCGCGCGGGACCTTGCGTCGGTTCTGACCGCCCGCGACCTTGCGCGAGTCTGATCGCCGGGGACCTTGCGTCGTGTCCGAACGCCCTGGACCTTGCGTCGGTTCTGACCGCCCGGGGCCTTGCAACGGGTCTGATCGCCGGGGACCTTGCGTCGGGTCCGACCGCCCGGGACTTTGCATCGTTTCCGTCCGCCCGGGACCTTCCATCGGGTCTGACCGACCGGGACTTTGCGGCGGGTCCGACCGCTGGGGACTTTGCGTCGGGTCCGACCGCCCGGGATCTTGCGTCGGGTCCGAACGCCTGGGACCTTGCGTCGAATACGACAGCCCGGGACATTCGGTCGGGTCTGACCGCCCGGGACCTTGAGTCAGGTCGGACACCCCCGGCCCTTACGTCGGGTCCGACCGCCCCAGACCTTGCTTCGACTCCGACCTCCCCAGACCTTGCGTTGTGTCTGACCCCTCGGTACCTTGCGTTGGGTCCGTCCACCCCGGACCTTGTTTCGGGTCCGACCGCCCGCGACCTTGCGCGAGTCCGATCGCCGGGGACCTTGCGTCGTGTCCGAACGCCCTGGACCTTGGGTCGGCTCTGACCGCCCGGGACATTGCGGCGGGTCCGACCGCCCGGGACCTTGCGTCGGGTCCGACCGCCCTGGACATTGCGTCGGGTCCGACCGCGCGGGACCTTGCGTCGTTTCTGACCGCCCGGGGCCTTGCAACGGGTCCGATCGCCGGGGACCTTGCGTCGGCTCTGACCGCCCGGGACATTGCGTCGGGTCCGACCGCCCGGGACCTTGCGTCGGGTCCAACCGCCCTGGACATTGCGTCGGGTCCGACCGCCTGGGACCTTGCGTCAGTTCCGACCGCCCGGGACCTTGCGTCGGGTCCGACCGCCCGGGACTTTGCATCGTTTCCGTCCGCCCGGGACCTTCCATCGGGTCTGACCGACCGGGACTTTGCGGCGGGTCCGACCGCTGGGGACTTTGCGTCGGGTCCGACCGCCCGGGACCTTGCGTCAGGTCTGACCGCTCGGGATCTTGCGTCGGGTCCGACCGCCCGGGACCTTGCGTCGAGTACGACAGCCCGGGACATTCGGTCGGGTCTGACCGCCCGGGACCTTGCGCGAGTCCGATCGCCCGGGACCTTGCGTCAGGTCCGACCACCCGGGATCTTGCGTCGGGTCCGACCGCCCGGGACCTTGCGTCGAATACGACAGCCCGGGACATTCGGTCGGGTCTGACCGCCCGGGACCTTGAGTCAGGTCGGACCCCCCCGGCCCTTACGTCGGGTCCGACCGACCCCGACCTTGCTTCGACTCCGACCTCCCCAGACCTTGCGTTGTGTCCGACCCCTCGGTACCTTGCGTTGGGTCCGTCCACCCCGGACCTTGTTTCGGGTCCGACCGCCCGGGACCTTGCGCGAGTCCGATCGCCCGGGACCTAGCGTCAGGTCCGACTGCCCGGGACATTGCGTCGGATCCGATCACCCGGGACCTTGTGTCGGGTCCGACCGCCCGGGACCTTGCGTCGGTCCGACCGCCTGGGACCTTGCGTCGGTTCCGACCGTCCGGGACCTTGCGTCGCGTCCGACCGCCCGGAACCTTGCATCGAGTCTGACCGCCCGGGACCTTGTGTCGGGTCCGACCGCCCGGGATGTGGTGCGAGTCCGACCGCCCGGGACCTTGCGTCTTGTCCGACTGCCCGGGACCTTGCGTCGGGTCCGACTGCCACGGACCTTGGGTTGCGTCCGACCGCTCGGGACCTCGCTCGAGTCCGACCGTCCAGGACCTTGGGTCGGGTCTGACCGCCCTGGACCTTGCTTCGGGTCCGACCGCACGGGACCTTGCGTCGGGTCCGACCGCCCGGGACCTTGAATCGGGTACGACCGGCCGGTACCTTGCGTTGGGACCGACCGCCCGGGACTTTGCGTCTTGTCGGACCGCCCGGGACCTTGCGTCGGGTCTGACCAACCAGGACTTTGCGTCGGTTCCGACCGCCCGGGACCTTGCGTCGGGTCCGACCACCGGGGACCTTGGGTCGGGTCCGACCGCGCGGGACCTTGCGTCGGTTCTGACCGCCCGCGGCCTTGCATCGGGTCCGATCGCCGGGGACCTTGCGTCGTGTCCGAATGCCCGGGACCTTGCGTCGGCTCTGACCACCCGGGACATTGCGGCTGTTCCGACCGCCCGGGACCTTGCGTCGGGTCCGACCGCCCTGGACATTGCGTCGGGTCCGACCGCGCGGGACCTTGCGTCGGTTCTGACCGCCCGCGACCTTGCGCGAGTCCGATCGCCGGGGACCTTGCGTCGTGTCCGAACGCCCTGGACCTTGCGTCGGTTCTGACCGCCCGGGGCCTTGCAACGGGTCTGATCGCCGGGGACCTTGCGTCGTGTCCGAACGCCCGGGACCTTGCGTCGGCTCTGACCGCCCGGGACATTGCGTCGGGTCCGACCGCCCTGGACATTGCGTCGGGTCCGACCGCCTGGGACCTTGCGTCAGTTCCGACCGCCCGGGACCTTGCGTCGGGTCCGACCGCCCGGGACTTTGCATCGTTTCCGTCCGCCCGGGACCTTCCATCGGGTCTGACCGAACGGGACTTTGCGGCGGGTCCGACCGCTGGGGACTTTGCGTCGGGTCCGACCGCCCGGGATCTTGCGTCGGGTCCGAACGCCTGGGACCTTGCGTCGAATACGACAGCCCGGGACATTCGGTCGGGTCTGACCGCCCGGGACCTTGAGTCAGGTCGGACCCCCCCGGCCCTTACGTCGGGTCCGACCGCCCCAGACCTTGCTTCGACTCCGACCTCCCCAGACCTTGCGTTGTGTCCGACCCCTCGGTACCTTGCGTTGGGTCCGTCCACCCCGGACCTTGTTTCGGGTCCGACCGCCCGCGACCTTGCGCGAGTCCGATCGCCGGGGACCTTGCGTCGTGTCCGAACGCCCTGGACCTTGGGTCGGCTCTGACCGCCCGGGACATTGCGGCGGGTCCGACCGCCCGGGACCTTGCGTCGGGTCCGACCGCCCTGGACATTGCGTCGGGTCCGACCGCGCGGGACCTTGCGTCGGTTCTGACCGCCCGGGGCCTTGCAACGGGTCCGATCGCCGGGGACCTTGCGTCATGTACGAACGCCCGGGACCTTGCGTCGGCTCTGACCGCCCGGGACATTGCGTCGGGTCCGACCGCCCGGGACCTTGCGTCGGGTCCGACCGCCCTGGACATTGCGTCGGGTCCGACCGCCTGGGACCTTGCGTCAGTTCCGACCGCCCGGGACCTTGCGTCGGGTCCGACCGCCCGGGACTTTGCATCGTTTCCGTCCGCCCGGGACCTTCCATCGGGTCTGACCGACCGGGACTTTGCGGCGGGTCCGACCGCTGGGGACTTTGCGTCGGGTCCGACCGCCCGGGACCTTGCGTCAGGTCTGACCGCTCGGGATCTTGCGTCGGGTCCGACCGCCCGGGACCTTGCGTCGAGTACGACAGCCCGGGACATTCGGTCGGGTCTGACCGCCCGGGACCTTGCGCGAGTCCGATCGCCCGGGACCTTGCGTCAGGTCCGACCACCCGGGATCTTGCGTCGGGTCCGACCGCCCGGGACCTTGCGTCGAATACGACAGCCCGGGACATTCGGTCGGGTCTGACCGCCCGGGACCTTGAGTCAGGTCGGACCCCCCCGGCCCTTACGTCGGGTCCGACCGACCCCGACCTTGCTTCGACTCCGACCTCCCCAGACCTTGCGTTGTGTCCGACCCCTCGGTACCTTGCGTTGGGTCCGTCCACCCCGGACCTTGTTTCGGGTCCGACCGCCCGGGACCTTGCGCGAGTCCGATCGCCCGGGACCTAGCGTCAGGTCCGACTGCCCGGGACATTGCGTCGGATCCGATCACCCGGGACCTTGTGTCGGGTCCGACCGCCCGGGACCTTGCGTCGGTCCGACCGCCTGGGACCTTGCGTCGGTTCCGACCGTCCGGGACCTTGCGTCGCGTCCGACCGCCCGGAACCTTGCATCGAGTCTGACCGCCCGGGACCTTGTGTCGGGTTCGACCGCCCGGGACCTTGAGTCAGGTCCGACCGGGCGGGACCTTGCGTCGAGTACGACAGCCCAGGACCTTTGATCGGGTCCGTTCGCCCCGGACATGGTGTCGACTCCGACCGCCCCAGACCTTGCGTTGTGTACGACCGCCGGGTACCTTGCGTCTGGTCTGACCGCCCGGGATGTGGTGCGAGTCCGACCGCCCGGGACGTTGCGTCTTGTCTGACTGCCCGGGACCTTGCGTCGGGTCCGACTGCCGGGGAACTTGGGTTGCGTCCGACCGCTCGGGACCTTGCGCGAGTCCGACGTCCAGGACCTTGGGTCGGGTCTGACCGCCCTGGACCTTGCGTCGGGTCCGACCGCCTGGGACCTTGCGTCGGGTCCGACCGCCCGGGAC
Organism: Mustelus asterias; assembly: GCF_964213995.1. Lineage (NCBI taxonomy): Eukaryota > Metazoa > Chordata > Chondrichthyes > Carcharhiniformes > Triakidae > Mustelus > Mustelus asterias. The sequence goes on from NW_027590714.1 coordinate 8,646, forward strand.
CTTGCGTCGGGTCCGACCGCCCGGGACATTTCGTCGGGTCCGACCACCCTGGACATTGCGTCGGGTCCGACCGCCTGTGACCTTGCGTCTGTTCCGACCGCCTGGGACCTTGCGTCGGGTCCGACCGCCCACGACTTTGCGTCGTTTCCGACCGCCCGGGACCTTGCGTCGGGTCCGACCGCCCGGGCCCTTGCGTCGGGTCCGACCACCCTGGACACTGCGTCGGGTCCGACCGCCCGGGACCTTCCGTCGGGTCCGACCGCCCAGGATGTGGCGCGGGTCCGACTGACCGGGACTTTGCGTCGGGACTGTCCGCCCGGGACCTTGCGTCGGGTCCGACCGCCCAGGATGTGGCGCGGGTCCGACCGCCCGGGACCTTGCGTCTTGTCCGATCGCCCGGGACCTTGCGTCGGGTCCGACCGCCGGGGATCTTGGGTCGCGTCCGACCGCACGGGACCTTGCGTCGGTTCTGTCTGCCCGGGACCTTCCGTCGGGTCCGACCGCCCGGGACCATGCATCTGGTCAACCCGCGCGGGACCTTGCGCGGGTCCGACTGCTCGCGACCTTGCGTGATTCCGACCGTCCGGGACCTTGCGTCGGGTCTGACCGCCCAGTACCTTGCATCGGGTCCGACCACCCGGGACCTTGCGCGAGCCCGACCGCCCGGTACCTTGCGTCGAGTCCGACCGCCCGGGACCTTGCGTCAGGTCTGACCGCTCGGGATCTTGCGTCGGGTCCGACCGCCCGGGACCTTGCGTCGAGTACGACAGCCCGGGACATTCGGTCGGGTCTGACCGCTCGGGATCTTGCGTCGGGTCCGACCGCCCGGGACCTTGCGTCGAGTACGACAGCCCGGGACATTCGGTCGGGTCTGACCGCCCGGGACCTTGCGCGAGTCCGATCGCCCGGGACCTTGCGTCAGGTCCGACCACCCGGGATCTTGCGTCGAATACGACAGCCCGGGACATTCGGTCGGGTCTGACCGCCCGGACCTTGAGTCAGGTCGGACCCCCCCGGCCCTTACGTCGGGTCCGACCGACCCCGACCTTGCTTCGACTCCGACCTCCCCAGACCTTGCGTTGTGTCCGACCCCTCGGTACCTTGCGTTGGGTCCGTCCACCCCGGACCTTGTTTCGGGTCCGACCGCCCGGGACCTTGCGCGAGTCCGATCGCCCGGGACCTAGCGTCAGGTCCGACTGCCCGGGACATTGCGTCGGATCCGATCACCCGGGACCTTGTGTCGGGTCCGACCGCCCGGGACCTTGCGTCGGTCCGACCACCTGGGACCTTGCGTCGGTTCCGACCGTCCGCGACCTTGCGTCGCGTCCGACCGCCCGGAACCTTGCATCGAGTCTGACCGCCCGGGACCTTGTGTCGGGTTCGACCGCCCGGGACCTTGAGTCAGGTCCGACCGGGCGGGACCTTGCGTCGAGTACGACAGCCCAGGACCTTTGATCGGGTCCGTTCGCCCCGGACCTTGTGTCGACTCCGACCGCCCCCAGACCTTGCGTTGTGTACGACCGCCGGGTACCTTGCGTCTGGTCTGACCGCCCGGGATGTGGTGCGAGTCCGACCGCCCGGGACCTTGCGTCTTGTCTGACTGCCCGGGACCTTGCGTCGGGTCCGACTGCCGGGGACCTTGGGTTGCGTCCGACCGCTCGGGACCTTGCGCGAGTCCGACGTCCAGGACCTTGGGTCGGGTCTGACCGCCCTGGACCTTGTGTCGGGTCCGACCGCCTGGGACCTTGCGTCGGGTCCGACCGCCCGGGACCTTGCGTCGGGTCCGACCGCCCGGGACATTTCGTCGGGTCCGACCACCCTGGACATTGCGTCGGGTCGACCGCCTGTGACCTTGCGTCTGTTCCGACCGCCTGGGACCTTGCGTCGGGTCCGACCGCCCACGACTTTGCGTCGTTTCCGACCGCCCGGGACCTTGCGTCGGGTCCGACCGCCCGGGCCCTTGCGTCGGGTCCGACCACCCTGGACACTGCGTCGGGTCCGACCGCCCGGGACCTTCCGTCGGGTCCGACCGCCCAGGATGTGGCGCGGGTCCGACTGAACCGGGACTTTGCGTCGGGACTGTCCGCCCGGGACCTTGCGTCGGGTCCGACCGCCCAGGATGTGGCGCGGGTCCGACCGCCCGGGACCTTGCGTCTTGTCCGATCGCCCGGGACCTTGCGTCGGGTCCGACCGCCGGGGATCTTGGTTCGCGTCCGACCGCACGGGACCTTGCGTCGGTTCTGTCTGCCCGGGACCTTCCGTCGGGTCCGACCGCCGGGCCCTTGCATCGGGCCTGACCGACCGGGACTTTGCGTCGGGTCCGACCGCCCTGGACATTGCGTCGGGTCCGACCGGCTGGGACCTTACGTCAGTTCCGACTACCCGGGACCTTGTGTCGGGTCCGACCGCCCGGGACTTTGCATCGTTTACGACCGCCCGGGACCTTGCGTCGGGTCCGACCGCCCGGGACTTTGCATCGTTCCGACCACCCAGGAACTTGCGTCGGGTCTGACCGACTGGGACTTTGCGTCGGGTCCAACTGCCCGGGACTTTGCGTCGGGTCCGACTGCCCGGGGCCTTTCGTCAGGTCTGACCGCCGGGGACCTTGCGTCAGGTCCGACCGCCCGGGACCTTGCGTCGAGTCCGACAGCCCGGGACATTCGATCGCGTCTGACCGCCCGGTACTTTGCGTCGACTCCGACCGCCCCAGACCTTGCGTTGTGTCCGACCGCCCGGGACCTTGCGTCGGGTCCGATCGCCTGGACATTGCGTCGGGTCTGACCGCAGAGGGCATTGCGTCGGGTCTGACCGCCAGGACCTTGCGTCGACTCCGACCGCCCCAGACCTTGCGTTGTGTCCGACCGCAGCGGGCATTGCGTCGGGTCTGACCGCCGGGGACCTTGCGTCGGGTACGACAGCCTGGAACCTTCGGTGGCGTCTGACCGCCCGGGACCTTGCATCAGGTCGGACAGCCCCAGCCCTTACGTCGGGTCCGACCGCACCGGGCATTGCGTCGGGTCCGACCGCCCGGGACCTTGCGTCGGGTCCGACCGCCGGGGTCTTGCATCGAGTCCGACCGCCCTGGACATTGCGTCAGGTCCGACCGCTTGGGACCTTGCGTCAGGTCTGACCGCCGGGGACCTTGCGTCGAGTCCGACAGCCCGGGACCTTTGATCGGGTCTGACCGCCCGGGACCTTGCGTCGAGTACGACAGCCCGGGACCTTTGATCGGGTCTGACCGCCCGGGACCTTGCATCAGGTCGGACACCCCGGCCCTTACGTCGGGACCGACCGCCCGGGACCATGCGTCTGGTCAAACCGCCCGGGACCTTGCGTCGGGTCCGACCGCACGGGACTTGGTGCGAGTCCGAACGTCCGGGACATAGCGTCGGGTCTGACCGCCCTGGACCTTGCGTCGGGTCCAACCGCCCGGGATGTGGTGCGAGTCCGACCGCCCGGGACCTTGCGTCTTGTCCGACTGCCCGGGACCTTGCGTCGGGTCCGACTGCCGCGGACCTTGGGTTGCGTCCGACCGCTCGGGACCTCGCTCGAGTCCGACCGTCCAGGACCTTGGGTCGGGTCTGACCGCCCTGGACCTTGCGTCGGGTCCGACCGCACGGGACCTTGCGTCGGGTCCGACCGCCCGGGACCTTGAATCGGGTACGACCGGCCGGTACCTTGCGTTGGGACCGACCGCCCGGGACTTTGCATCTTGTCGGACCGCCCGGGACCTTGCGTCGGGTCTGACCAACCAGGACTTTGCGTCGGTTCCGACCGCCCGGGACCTTGCGTCGGGTCCGACCACCGGGGACCTTGGGTCGGGTCCGACCGCGCGGGACCTTGCGTCGGTTCTGACCGCCCGCGGCCTTGCATCGGGTCCGATCGCCGGGGACCTTGCGTCGTGTCCGAATGCCCGGGACCTTGCGTCGGCTCTGACCACCCGGGACATTGCGGCTGTTCCGACCGCCCGGGACCTTGCGTCGGGTCCGACCGCCCTGGACATTGCGTCGGGTCCGACCGCGCGGGACCTTGCGTCGGTTCTGACCGCCCGCGACCTGCGCGAGTCCGATCGCCGGGGACCTTGCGTCGTGTCCGAACGCCCTGGACTTGCGTCGGTTCTGACCGCCCGGGGCCTTGCAACGGGTCTGATCGCCGGGGACCTTGCGTCGTGTCCGAACGCCCGGGACCTTGCGTCGGCTCTGACCGCCCGGGACATTGCGTCGGGTCCGACCGCCCTGGACATTGCGTCGGGTCCGACCGCCTGGGACCTTGCGTCAGTTCCGACCGCCCGGGACCTTGCGTCGGGTCCGACCGCCCGGGACTTTGCATCGTTTCCGTCCACCCGGGACCTTCCATCGGGTCTGACCGACCGGGACTTTGCGGCGGGTCCGACCGCTGGGGACTTTGCGTCGGGTCCGACCGCCCGGGATCTTGCGTCGGGTCCGAACGCCTGGGACCTTGCGTCGAATACGACAGCCCGGGACATTCGGTCGGGTCTGACCGCCCGGGACCTTGAGTCAGGTCGGACCCCCCCGGCCCTTGCGTTGGGTCCGTCCACCCCGGACCTTGTTTCGGGTCCGACCGCCCGCGACCTTGCGCGAGTCCGATCGCCGGGGACCTTGCGTCGTGTCCGAATGCCCTGGACCTTGGGTCGGCTCTGACCGCCCGGGACATTGCGGCGGGTCCGACCGCCCGGGACCTTGCGTCGTGTCCGACCGCCCTGGACATTGCGTCGGGTCCGACCGCGCGGGACCTTGCGTCGGTTCTGACCGCCCGGGGCCTTGCAACGGGTCCGATCGCCGGGGACCTTGCGTCGGCTCTGACCGCCCGGGACATTGCGTCGGGTCCGACCGCCCGGGACCTTGCGTCGGGTCCGACCGCCCTGGACATTGCGTCGGGTCCGACCGCCTGGGACCTTGCGTCAGTTCCGACCGCCCGGGACCTTGCGTCGGGTCCGACCGCCCGGGACTTTGCATCGTTTCCGTCCGCCCGGGACCTTCCATCGGGTCTGACCGACTGGGACTTTGCGGCGGGTCCGACCGCTGGGGACTTTGCGTCGGGTCCGACCGCCCGGGACCTTGCGTCAGGTCTGACCGCTCGGGATCTTGCGTCGGGTCCGACCGCCCGGGACCTTGCGTCGAGTACGACAGCCCGGGACATTCGGTCGGGTCTGACCGCCCGGGACCTTGTGCGAGTCCGATCGCCCGGGACCTTGCGTCAGGTTCGACCACCCGGGATCGTGCGTCGGGTCCGACCGCCCGGGACCTTGCGTCGAATACGACAGCCCGGGACATTCGGTCGGGTCTGACCGCCCGGGACCTTGAGTCAGGTCGGACCCCCCCGGCCCTTACGTCGGGTCCGACCGACCCCGACCTTGCTTCGACTCCGACCTCCCCAGACCTTGCGTTGTGTCCGACCCCTCGGTACCTTGCGTTGGGTCCGTCCACCCCGGACCTTGTTTCGGGTCCGACCGCCCGGGACCTTGCGCGAGTCCGATCGCCCGGGACCTAGCGTCAGGTCCGACTGCCCGGGACATTGCGTCGGATCCGATCACCCGGGACCTTGTGTCGGGTCCGACCGCCCGGGACCTTGCGTCGGTCCGACCGCCTGGGACCTTGCGTCGGTTCCGACCGTCCGGGACCTTGCGTCGCGTCCGACCGCCCGGAACCTTGCATCGAGTCTGACCGCCCGGGACCTTGTGTCGGGTCCGACCGCCCGGGATGTGGTGCGAGTCCGACCGCCCGGGACCTTGCGTCTTGTCCGACTGCCCGGGACCTTGCGTCGGGTCCGACTGCCACGGACCTTGGGTTGCGTCCGACCGCTCGGGACCTCGCTCGAGTCCGACCGTCCAGGACCTTGGGTCGGGTCTGACCGCCCTGGACCTTGCGTCGGGTCCGACCGCCCGGGACCTTGAATCGGGTACGACCGGCCGGTACCTTGCGTTGGGACCGACCGCCCGGGACTTTGCGTCTTGTCGGACCGCCCGGGACCTTGCGTCGGGTCTGACCAACCAGGACTTTGCGTCGGTTCCGACCGCCCGGACCTTGCGTCGGGTCCGACCACCGGGGACCTTGGGTCGGGTCCGACCACGCGGGACCTTGCGTCGGTTCTGACCGCCCGCGGCCTTGCATCGGGTCCGATCGCCGGGGACCTTGCGTCGTGTCCGAATGCCCGGGATCTTGCGTCGGCTCTGACCACCCGTGACATTGCGGCTGTTCCGACCGCCCGGGACCTTGCGTCGGGTCCGACCGCCCTGGACATTGCGTCGGGTCCGACCGCGCGGGACCTTGCGTCGGTTCTGACCGCCCGCGACCTTGCGCGAGTCCGATCGCCGGGGACCTTGCGTCGTGTCCGAACGCCCTGGACCTTGCGTCGGTTCTGACCGCCCGGGGCCTTGCAACGGGTCTGATCGCCGGGGACCTTGCGTCGTGTCCGAACGCCCGGGACCTTGCGTCGGCTCTGACCGCCCGGGACATTGCGTCGGGTCCGACCGCCCTGGACATTGCGTCGGGTCCGACCGCCTGGGACCTTGCGTCAGTTCCGACCGCCCGGGACCTTGCGTCGGGTCCGACCGCCCGGGACTTTGCATCGTTTCCGTCCGCCCGGGACCTTCCATCGGGTCTGACCGACCGGGACTTTGCGGCGGGTCCGACCGCTGGGGACTTTGCGTCGGGTCCGACCGCCCGGGATCTTGCGTCGGGTCCGAACGCCTGGGACCTTGCGTCGAATACGACAGCCCGGGACATTCGGTCGGGTCTGACCGCCCGGGACCTTGAGTCAGGTCGGACCCCCCCGGCCCTTACGTCGGGTCCGACCGCCCCAGACCTTGCTTCGACTCCGACCTCCCCAGACCTTGCGTTGTGTCCGACCCCTCGGTACCTTGCGTTGGGTCCGTCCACCCCGGACCTTGTTTCGGGTCCGACCGCCCGCGACCTTGCGCGAGTCTGATCGCCGGGGACCTTGCGTCGTGTCCGAACGCCCTGGACCTTGGGTCGGCTCTGACCGCCCGGGACATTGCGGCGGGTCCGACCGCCCGGGACCTTGCATCGGGTCCGACCGCCCTGGACATTGCGTCGGGTCCGACCGCGCGGGACCTTGCATCGGTTCTGACCGCCCGGGGCCTTGCAACGGGTCCGATCGCCGGGGACCTTGCGTCGTGTCCGAACGCCTGGGACCTTGCGTCGGCTCTGACCGCCCGGGACATTGCGTCGGGTCCGACCGCCCGGGACCTTGCGTCGGGTCCGACCGCCCTGGACATTGCGTCGGGTCCGACCGCCTGGGACCTTGCGTCAGTTCCGACCGCCCGGGACCTTGCGTCGGGTCCGACCGCCCGGGACTTTGCATCGTTTCCGTCCGCCCGGGACCTTCCATCGGGTCTGACCGACCGGGACTTTGCGGCGGGTCCGACCGCTGGGGACTTTGCGTCGGGTCCGACCGCCCGGGACCTTGCGTCAGGTCTGACCGCTCGGGATCTTGCGTCGGGTCCGACCGCCCGGGACCTTGCGTCGAGTACGACAGCCCGGGACATTCGGTCGGGTCTGACCGCCCGGGACCTTGCGCGAGTCCGATCGCCCGGGACCTTGCGTCAGGTCCGACCACCCGGGATCTTGCGTCGGGTCCGACCGCCCGGGACCTTGCGTCGAATACGACAGCCCGGGACATTCGGTCGGGTCTGACCGCCCGGGACCTTGAGTCAGGTCGGACCCCCCCGGCCCTTACGTCGGGTCCGACCGACCCCGACCTTGCTTCGACTCCGACCTCCCCAGACCTTGCGTTGTGTCCGACCCCTCGGTACCTTGCGTTGGGTCCGTCCACCCCGGACCTTGTTTCGGGTCCGACCGCCCGGGACCTTGCGCGAGTCCGATCGCCCGGGACCTAGCGTCAGGTCCGACTGCCTGGGACATTGCGTCGGATCCGATCACCCGGGACCTTGTGTCGGGTCCGACCGCCCGGGACCTTGCGTCGCGTCCGACCGCCTGGAACCTTGCATCGGTTCCGACCGTCCGGGACCTTGCGTCGCGTCCGACCGCCTGGAACCTTGCATCGAGTCTGACCGCCCGGGACCTTGTGTCGGGTTCGACCGCCCGGGACCTTGAGTCAGGTCCGACCGGGCGGGACCTTGCGTCGAGTACGACAGCCCAGGACCTTTGATCGGGTCCGTTCGCCCCGGACCTTGTGTCGACTCCGACCGCCCCAGACCTTGCGTTGTGTACGACCGCCGGGTACCTTGCGTCTGGTCTGACCGCCCGGGATGTGGTGCGAGTCCGACCGCCCGGGACCTTGCGTCTTGTCTGACTGCCCGGGACCTTGCGTCGGGTCCGACTGCCGGGGACCTTGGGTTGCGTCCGACCGCTCGGGACCTTGCGCGAGTCCGACGTCCAGGACCTTGGGTCGGGTCTGACCGCCCTGGACCTTGCGTCGGGTCCGACCGCCTGGGACCTTGCGTCGGGTCCGACCGCCCGGGACCTTGCGTCGGGTCCGACCGCCCGGGACATTTCGTCGGGTCCGACCACCCTGGACATTGCGTCGGGTCCGACCGCCTGTGACCTTGCGTCTGTTCCGACCGCCTGGGACCTTGCGTCGGGTCCGACCGCCCACGACTTTGCGTCGTTTCCGACCGCCCGGGACCTTGCGTCGGGTCCGACCGCCCGGGCCCTTGCGTCGGGTCCGACCACCCTGGACACTGCGTCGGGTCCGACCGCCCGGGACCTTCCGTCGGGTCCGACCGCCCAGGATGTGGCGCGGGCCCGACTGACCGGGACTTTGCGTCGGGACTGTCCGCCCGGGACCTTGCGTCGGGTCCGACCGCCCAGGATGTGGCGCGGGTCCGACCGCCCGGGACCTTGCGTCTTGTCCGATCGCCCGGGACCTTGCGTCGGGTCCGACCGCCGGGGATCTTGGGTCGCGTCCGACCGCACGGGACCTTGCGTCGGTTCTGTCTGCCCGGGACCTTCCGTCGGGTCCGACCGCCCGGGACCATGCATCTGGTCAACCCGCGCGGGACCTTGCGCGGGTCCGACTGCTCGCGACCTTGCGTGAGTCCGACCGTCCGGGACCTTGCGTCGGGTCTGACCGCCCAGTACCTTGCATCGGGTCCGACCACCCGGGACCTTGCGCGAGCCCGACGGCCCGGTACCTTGCGTCGAGTCCGACCGCCCGGGACCTTGCGTCAGGTCTGACCGCTCGGGATCTTGCGTCGGGTCCGACCGCCCGGGACCTTGCGTCGAGTACGACAGCCCGGGACATTCGGTCGGGTCTGACCGCCCGGGACCTTGCGCGAGTCCGATCGCCGGGGACCTTGCGTCGTGTCCGAACGCCCTGGACCTTGCGTCGGTTCTAACCGCCCGGGGCCTTGCAACGGGTCTGATCGCCGGGGACCTTGCGTCGTGTCCGAACGCCCGGGACCTTGCGTCGGCTCTGACCGCCCGGGACATTGCGTCGGGTCCGACCGCCGTGGACATTGCGTCGGGTCCGACCGCCTGGGACCTTGCGTCAGTTCCGACCGCCCGGGACCTTGCGTCGGGTCCGACCGCCCGGGACTTTGCATCGTTTCCGTCCGCCCGGGACCTTCCATCGGGTCTGACCGACCGGGACTTTGCGGCGGGTCCGACCGCTGGGGACTTTGCGTCGGGTCCGACCGCCCGGGATCTTGCGTCGGGTCCGAACGCCTGGGACCTTGCGTCGAATACGACAGCCCGGGACATTCGGTCGGGTCTGACCGCCCGGGACCTTGAGTCAGGTCGGACCCCCCCGGCCCTTACGTCGGGTCCGACCGCCCCAGACCTTGCTTCGACTCCGACCTCCCCAGACCTTGCGTTGTGTCCGACCCCTCGGTACCTTGCGTTGGGTCCGTCCACCCCGGACCTTGTTTCGGGTCCGACCGCCCGCGACCTTGCGCGAGTCCGATCGCCGGGGACCTTGCGTCGTGTCCGAACGCCCTGGACCTTGGGTCGGCTCTGACCGCCCGGGACATTGCGGCGGGTCCGACCGCCCGGGACCTTGCGTCGGGTCCGACCGCCCTGGACATTGCGTCGGGTCCGACCGCGCGGGACCTTGCGTCGGTTCTGACCGCCCGGGGCCTTGCAACGGGTCCGATCGCCGGGGACCTTGCGTCGTGTCCGAACGCCCGGGACCTTGCGTCGGCTCTGACCGCCCGGGACATTGCGTCGGGTCCGACCGCCCGGGACCTTGCGTCGGGTCCGACCGCCCTGGACATTGCGTCGGGTCTGACCGCCTGGGGCCTTGCGTCAGTTCCGACCGCCCGGGACCTTGCGTCGGGTCCGAACGCCCGGGACTTTGCATCGTTTCCGTCCGCCCGGGACCTTCCATCGGGTCTGACCGACCGGGACTTTGCGGCGGGTCCGACCGCTGGGGACTTTGCGTCGGGTCCGACCGCCCGGGACCTTGCGTCAGGTCTGACCGCTCGGGATCTTGCGTCGGGTCCGACCGCCCGGGACCTTGCGTCGAGTACGACAGCCCGGGACATTCGGTCGGGTCTGACCGCCCGGGACCTTGCGCGAGTCCGATCGCCCGGGACCTTGCGTCAGGTCCGACCGCCCGGGATCTTGCGTCGGGTCCGACCGCCCGGGACCTTGCGTCGAATACGACAGCCCGGGACATTCGGTCGGGTCTGACCGCCCGGGACCTTGAGTCAGGTCGGACCCCCCCGGCCCTTACGTCGGGTCCGACCGACCCCGACCTTGCTTCGACTCCGACCTCCCCAGACCTTGCGTTGTGTCCGACCCCTCGGTACCTTGCGTTGGGTCCGTCCACCCCGGACCTTGTTTCGGGTCCGACCGCCCGGGACCTTGCGCGAGTCCGATCGCCCGGGACCTAGCGTCAGGTCCGACTGCCCGGGACATTGCGTCGGATCCGATCACCCGGGACCTTATGTCGGGTCCGACCGCCCGGGACCTTGCGTCGGTCCGACCGCCTGGGACCTTGCGTCGGTTCCGACCGTCCGGGACCTTGCGTCGCGTCCGACCGCCCGGAACCTTGCATCGGGTCTGACCGCCCGGGACCTTGCGTCGGGTTCGACCGCCCGGGACCTTGAGTCAGGTCCGACCGGGCGGGACCTTGCGTCGAGTACGACAGCCCAGGACCTTTGATCGGGTCCGTTCGCCCCGGACCTTGTGTCGACTCCGACCGCCCCAGACCTTGCGTTGTGTACGACCGCCGGGTACCTTGCGTCTGGTCTGACCGCCCGGGATGTGGTGCGAGTCCGACCGCCCGGGACCTTGCGTCTTGTCTGACTGCCCGGGACCTTCCGTCGGGTCCGACTGCCGGGGACCTTGGGTTGCGTCCGACCGCTCGGGACCTTGCGCGAGTCCGACGTCCAGGACCTTGGGTCGGGTCTGACCGCCCTGGACCTTGTGTCGGGTCCGACCGCCTGGGACCTTGCGTCGGGTCCGACCGCCCGGGACCTTGCGTCGGGTCCGACCGCCCGGGACATTTCGTCGGGTCCGACCACCCTGGACATTGCGTCGGGTCCGACCGCCTGTGACCTTGCGTCTGTTCCAACCGCCTGGGACCTTGCGTCGGGTCCGACCGCCCACGACTTTGCGTCGTTTCCGACCGCCCGGGACCTTGCGTCGGGTCCGACCGCCCGGGCCCTTGCGTCGGGTCCGACCACCCTGGACACTGCGTCGGGTCCGACCGCCCGGGACCTTCCGTCGGGTCCGACCGCCCAGGATGTGGCGCGGGTCCGACTGACCGGGACTTTGCGTCGGGACTGTCCGCCCGGGACCTTGCGTCGGGTCCGACCGCCCAGGATGTGGCGCGGGTCCGACCGCCCGGGACCTTGCGTCTTGTCCGATCGCCCGGGACCTTGCGTCGGGTCCGACCGCCGGGGATCTTGGGTCGCGTCCGACCGCACGGGACCTTGCGTCGGTTCTGTCTGCCCGGGACCTTCCGTCGGGTCCGACCGCCCGGGACCATGCATCTGGTCAACCCGCGCGGGACCTTGCGCGGGTCCGACTGCTCGCGACCTTGCGTGAGTCCGACCGTCCGGGACCTTGCGTCGGGTCTGACCGCCCAGTACCTTGCATCGGGTCCGACCACCCGGGACCTTGCGCGAGCCCGACCGCCCGGTACCTTGCGTCGAGTCCGACCGCCCTGGAACTTGCGTTGGGTCCGACCACCCGGGACATTGCGTCGGGTCTGACCGACTGGGACTTTGCGTCGGGTCCAACTGCCCGGGACTTTGCGTCGGGTCCGACTCCCCGGGGCGTTTCGTCAGGTCTGACCGCCGGGGACCTTGCGTCAGGTCCGACCGCCCGGGACCTTGCGTCGAGTACGACAGCCCGGGACATTCGATCGCGTCTGACCGCCCGGTACTTTGCGTCGACTCCGACCGCCCCAGACCTTGCGTTGTGTCCGACCGCCCGGGACCTTGCGTCGGGTCCGATCGCCTGGGAGTTTGCGCGAGTCCTACCGCCTGGGACCTTGCGTCGGGTCCGACCGCCCTGGACCTTGCGTCGGGTCCGACCGCAGCGGGCATTGCGTCGGGTCTGACCGCCTGGACCTTGCGTCGACTCCGACCGCCCCAGACCTTGCGTTGTGTCCGACCGCAGCGGGCATTGCGTCGGGTCTGACCGCCGGGGACCTTGCGTCGGGTACGACAGCCTGGGACCTTCGGTGGCGTCTGACCGCCCGGGACCTTGCATCAGGTCGGACTGCCCCAGCCCTTACGTCGTGTCCGACCGCACCGGGCATTGCATCGGGTCCGACCGCCCGGGACCTTGCGTCGGGTCCGACCGCCCGGGGTCTTGCATCGGGTCCGACCGCCCTGGACATTGCGTCAGGTCCGACCGCTTGGGACCTTGCGTCAGGTCTGACCGCCGGGGACCTTGCGTCGAGTCCGACCGCCCGGGACCTTGCGTCGAGTACGACAGCCCGGGACCTTTGATCGGGTCAGACCGCCTGGGACCTTGCATCAGGTCGGACCGCCCCGGCCCTTACGTCGGGACCGACCGCCCGGCACCTTGCGTCTGGTCCGACCGCCCGGGACCTTGCGTCGGGTCTGACCGCCCGGGATGTGGTGTGAGTCCGCCCGCCCGGGACCATGCGTCTTGTCCGATTGCCCAGGACCTCCCGTCAGGACCGACCACCCGGGACCTTGCGTCGGGTCGAACAGCCCGGGATGTGGTGTGAGTCCGCCCGCCCGGGACCATGCGTCTTGTCCGATTGCCCGGGACCTCCCGTCAGGACCGACCGCCCGGGACCTTGCGTCGGGTCTGACCGCCCGGGATGTGGTGTGAGTCCGCCCGCCCGGGACCTTGCGTCTTGTCCGATTGCCCGGGACCTCCCGTCAGGTCCGACCGCCCGGGACCATGCGTCTGGTCGAACAGCCCGGGACCTTGCGTTGGGTCCGACTGCAGGGGCTTGGCGCGAGTCCGAACGTCCGGGACATAGCGTCGGGTCTGACCGCCCTGGACCTTGCGTCGGAGTCCGACCGCCCGGGATGTGGTGCGAGTCCGACCGCCCGGGACCTTGCGTCTTGTCCGACTGCCCGGGACCTTACGTCGGGTCCGACTGCCGCGGACCTTGGGTTGCGTCCGACCGCTCGGGACCTTGCTCGAGTCCGACCGTCCAGGACCTTGGGTCGGGTCTGACCGCCCTGGACCTTGCGTCGGGTCCGACCGCCCTGGACCTTGCGTCGGGTCCGACCGCCCGGGACCTTGCGTCGGGTCCGACCGCCCGGGACCTTTCGTCGGGTCCGACCACCCTGGACACTGCGTCGGGTCCGACCGCCTGTGACCTTGCGTCTGTTCCGACCGCCTGGGACCTTGCGTCGTGTCCGACCGCCCAGGATGTGGCGCGGGTCCGACCGCCCGGGACCTTGCGTCTTGTCCGATCGCCCGGGACCTTGCGTCGGGTCCGACCGCCGGGGATCTTGGGTCGCGTCCGACCGCACAGGACCTTGCATCGGTTCTGTCTGCCCGGGACCTTCCGTCGGGTCCGACCGCCCGGGACCATACGTCTGGTCAACCCGCGCGGGACCTTGCGCGGGTCCGACTGCTCGCGACCTTGCGTGAGTCCGACCGTCCGGGACCTTGTGTCGGGTCTGACCGCCCGGTACCTTGCATCGGGTCCGACCACCCGGGACCTTGCGCGAGCCCGACCGCCCGGTACCTTGCGTCGGGTCCGACCGCCTGGGACCGTACGTCAGTTCCGACCGCCCGGGACCTTGCGTCGGGTCTGACCGCCCGGGACTTTGCATCGTTTCCGACCGCCCAGGACCTTGCGTCGGGTCTGACCGACTGGGACTTTGCGTCGGGTCCAACTGCCCGGGACTTTGCGTCGGGTCCGACCGCCCGGGACCTTTCGTCAGGTCTGACCGCCGAGGACCTTGCGTCAGGTCCGACCGCCCGGGACCTTGCGTCGAGTACGACAGCCCGGGACATTCGATCGCGTCTGACCGCCCGGGACTTTGCGTCGACTCCGACCGCCCCAGAACGTCCGTCGGGTCCGACCACCCGGGACCTTGCGTCAGGTCCGATCGCCCGGGAGTTTGCGCGAGTCCAACCGCCTGGGACCTTGCGTCGGGTCCGACCGCCCTGGACCTTGCGTCGGGTCCGACCGCAGCGGGCATTGCGTCGGGTCTGACCGCCTGAACCTTGCGTCGACTCCGACCGCCCCAGACCTTGCGTTGTGTCCGACCGCATCGGGTCCGATCGCCGGGGACCTTGCGTCGTGTCCGAACGCCCGGGACCTTGCGTCGGCTCTGACCGCCCGGGACATTGCGTCGGGTCCGACCGCCCGGGACCTTGCGTCGGGTCCGACCGCCCTGGTCATTGCGTCGGGACTGACCGCCTGGGACCTTGCGTCAGTTCCGACCGCCCGGGACCTTGCGTCGGGTCCGACCGCCCGGGACTTTGCATCGTTTCCGTCCGCCCGGGACCTTCCATCGGGTCTGACCGACCGGGACTTTGCGGCGGGTCCGACCGCTGGGGACTTTGCATCGGGTCCGACCGCCCGGGACCTTGCGTCAGGTCTGACCGCTCGGGACCTTGCGTCGGGTCCGACCGCCCGGGACCTTGCGTCAGGTCTGACCCCTCGGGACCTTGCGTCGGGTCCGACCGCCCGGGACCTTGCGTCGAGTACGACAGTCCGGGACATTCGGTCGGGTCTGACCGCCCGGGATTTGCTTCGACTCCGACCTCCCCAGACCTTGCGTTGTGTCCGACCCCTCGGTACCTTGCGTTGGGTCCATCCACCCCGGACCTTCTTTCGGGTCCGACCGCCCGGGACCTTGCGCGAGTCCGATCGCCCGGGACCTTGCGTCAGGTCCGACTGCCCGGGACATTGCGTCGGATCCGATCACCCGGGACCTTGTGTCGGGTCCGACCGCCCGGGACCTTGCGTCGGTCCGACCGCCTGGGACCTTGCGTCGGTTCCGACCGTCCGGGACCTTGCGTCGCGTCCGACCGCCCGGAACCTTGCATCGGGTCTGACCGCCCGGGACCTTGCGTCGGGTTCGACCGCCCGGGACCTTGAGTCAGGTCCGACCGGGCGGGACCTTGCGTCGAGTACGACAGCCCGGGACCTTTGATCGGGTCCGACCGCCCCAGACCTTGTGTCGACTCTGACCGCCCCAGACCTTGCGTTGTGTACGACCGCCGGGTACCTTGCGTCTGGTCTGACCGCCGGGTACCTTGCGTCTGGTCTGACCGCCCGGGACCTTGCATCGGGTCCGACCGCCCGGGATGTGGTGCGAGTCCGACCGCCCGGGACCTTGCGTCTTGTCCGACTGCCCGGGACCTTGCGTCGGGTCCGAATGCCGGGGACCTTGGGTTCCATCCGACCGCACGGGACCTTGCGCGAGTCCGACGTCCAGGACCTTGGGTCGGGTCTGACCACCCTGGACCTTGCGTCGGGTCCGACCGCCTGGGACCTTGCGTCGGGTCCGACCGCCCGGGACCTTGCGTCGGGTCCGACCGCCCGGGACCTTGCGTCTTGTCCGATCACCCGGGACCTTGCGTCGGGTCCGACCGCCGGGGATCTTGGGTCGCGTCCAACCGCACGGGACCTTGCGTCGGTTCTGCCTGCCCGGGACCTTCCTTCGGGTCCGACCGCCCGGGACCATGCGTCTGGTCAACCCGCGGGGACCTTGCGTGAGTCCGACCGTCCGGGACCTTGCGTCGGGTCTGACCGACCGGTACCTTGTGTGGGGTCCGACCACCCGGGACCTTGCGCGAGCCCGACCGCCCGGTACCTTGCGTCGAGTCCGACCGCCCTGGACCTTGCGTTGGGTCCGACCGCCCGGGACATTGTGTCGGATCCGATCGCCCGAGACCTTGTGTCGGGTCCGA
The DNA here is from genome assembly GCF_964213995.1 of Mustelus asterias. NCBI lineage: Eukaryota > Metazoa > Chordata > Chondrichthyes > Carcharhiniformes > Triakidae > Mustelus > Mustelus asterias. The sequence continues at coordinate 24,959 of NW_027590714.1, forward strand.
CCGCCCGCGGCAATGCGTCGGTTCCAACCGTCCGGGACCTCGCGTCGGTTCCGACCGTCCGGGACCTTGCGTCAGGTCCGAACGCCCGGGACTTTGCATCGTTTCCGACAGCCCAGGACCTTGCGTCGGGTCTGACCGACTGGGATTTTGCGTCGGGTCCAACTGCCCGGGACTTTGCGTCGGGTCCGACCGCCCGGGACCTTTCGTCAGGTCTGACCGCCGGGGACCTTTCGTCAGGTCCGACCGCCCGGGACCTTGCGTCGAGTACGACAGCCCGGGACATTCGATCGCGTCTGACCGCCCGGGACTTTGCGTCGACTCCAACCGCCCCAGAACTTGAGTTGTGTCCGACCGCCCGGGACCTTGCGTCGGGTCCGATCGCCCGGGAGTTTGCGCGAGTCCAACTGCCTGGGACCTTGCGTCGGGTCCGACCGCCCTGCTCCTTGCGTCGGGTCCGACCGCAGCGGGCATTGCGTCGGGTCTGACCGCCTGGACCTTGCGTCGACTCCGACCGCCCCAGACCTTGCGTTGTGTCCGACCGCAGCGGGCATTGCGTCGGGTCTGACCGCCGGGGACCTTGCGTCGGGTACCACAGCCTGGGACCTTCGGTGGCATCTGACCGCCCGGGACCTTGCATCAGGTCGGACTGCCCCAGCCCTTACGTCGGGTCCGACCGCACCGGGCATTGCGTCTGGTCCGACCGCCCAAGACCTTGCGTCGGGTCCGACCGCCCGGGGCCTTGCCTCGGGTCCAACCGCCCTGGACATTGCGTCAGGTCCGACCGCTTGGGACCTGGTGTCGGGTCCGACCGCCCGGGACTTTGCGTCGTGTCCGACCGCCCGGGACCTTGCGTCGGGTCCGACCGCCCGGGACTTTGCATCAGGTCCGACCGCCCGGGACTTTGCGTCGAGTACGACAGCCCGGGACCTTTGATCGGGTCTGACCGCCCGGGACCTTGCATCAGGTCGGACCGCCCCGGCCCTTACGTCGGGTCCGACCGCCCGGTACCTTGCGTCTGCTCCGACCGCCCGGGACCTTGCGTCGGGTCTGACCGCCCGGGATGTGGTGTGAGTCCGCCCGCCCGGGACCATGCGTCTTGTCCGATTGCCCGGGACCTCCCGTCAGGTCCAACCGCCCGGGCCCATGCGTCTGGTCTGACCGCCCGGGACTTTGCATCGTTTCCGACCGCCCAGGACCTTGCGTCGGGTCTGACCGACTGGGACTTTGCGTCGGGTCCAACTGCCCGGGACTTTGCGTCGGGTCCGACCGCCCGGGACCTTTCGTCAGGTCTGACCGCCGGGGACCTTTCGTCAGGTCCGACCGCCCGGGACCTTGCGTCGAGTACGACAGCCCGGGACATTCGATCGCGTCTGACCGCCCGGGACTTTGCGTAGACTCCAACCGCCCCAGAACTTGCGTTGTGTCCGACCGCCCGGGACCTTGCGTCGGGTCCGATCGCCCGGGAGTTTGCGCGAGTCCAACCGCCTGGGACCTTGCGTCGGGTCCGACCGCCCTGCTCCTTGCGTCGGGTCCGACCGCAGCGGGCATTGCGTCGGGTCTGACCGCCTGGACCTTGCGTCGACTCCGACCGCCCCAGACCTTGCGTTGTGTCCGACCGCAGCGGGCATTGCGTCGGGTCTGACCGCCGGGGACCTTGCGTCGGGTACCACAGCCTGGGACCTTCGGTGGCGTCTGACCGCCCGGGACCTTGCATCAGGTCGGACTGCCCCAGCCCTTACGTCGGGTCCGACCGCACCGGGCATTGCGTCTGGTCCGACCGCCCGGGACCTTGCGTCGGGTCCGACCGCCCGGGGCCTTGCCTCGGGTCCAACCACCCTGGACATTGCGTCAGGTCCGACCGCTTGGGACCTGGTGTCGGGTCCGACCGCCCGAGACTTTGCGTCGTGTCCGACCGCCCGGGACCTTGCGTCGGGTCCGACCGCCCGGGACTTTGCATCAGGTCCGACCGCCCGGGACCTTGCGTCGAGTACGACAGCCCGGGACCTTTGATCGGGTCTGACCGCCCGGGACCTTGCATCAGGTCGGACCGCCCCGGCCCTTACGTCGGGTCCGACCGCCCGGTACCTTGCGTCTGCTCCGACCGCCAAGGACCTTGCGTCGGGTCTGACCGCCCGGGATGTGGTGTGAGTCCGCCCGCCCGGGACCATGCGTCTTGTCCGATTGCCCGGGACCTCCCGTCAGGTCCAACCGCCCGGGCCCATGCGTCTGGTCGGACCGCCCGGGACCTTGCGTCGAGTCCGACCGCTCGGGACTTGGCGCGCGTCCGAACGTCCGGGACCTTGCGTCGGGTCTGACCGCCCTGGACCTTGCGTCGGGTCCGACCGCCCGGGACCTTGCGTCGGGTCCGACCGCCCGGGACCTTGCGTCGGGTCCGACCGCCCGGGACCTTGCGTCGGGTCCGACCACCCGGGACCTTGCGTCGGGTCGGACCGCCCGGGCCCTTATGTCAGGTCCGACCGCCCGGGCCCTTGCATCGGGTCTGACCGACCGGGACTTTGCGTCGGGACCGACCGCCCGGGACCTTGCGTCGAGTACGACAGCCCGGGACATTCGGTCAGGTCGGACACCCTCGGCCCTTTCGTCGGGTCCGACCGCCCCAGACCTTGCGTTGTGTCCGACCCCCCGGTAACTTGCATTGGGTCCGTCCACCCAGGACCTTGTGTCGGGTCCGACCGCCCGGGACCTTCTGTCGGGTCCGACCGCCCGGGACCTTGCGTCGGGTCCGACCGTCCGGGACCTTGCGTCGGGTCCGACCGCCCGGAACCTTGCATCGGGTTCGACCGCCCGGGACCTTGAGTCAGGTCCGACCGCCCGGGACCTTGGGTCAGGTCAGACCGCCCTGGACCTTGCGTCGGGTCCGACCGCCCGGGACCTTGCGTCGGGTCCGACCGCCCGGGACCTTGCGTCGGGTCCGACTGCCCGGGACCTTGCGTCGTGTCCGACCACCCGGGACCTTGCGTCGGGTCCGACCGACCGGGACTTTGCGTCGGGACCGACCGCCCGGGACCTTGCGTTAGGTTTGACCGCCGGGGACCTCGCGTCAGATCGGACCGCCCCGGCCCTTACATCGGGTCCGACCGCCCGGGACCTTGCGTCAGGTCTGACCGCTCGGTACCTTGCGTCGGGTCCGACCGCCCGGGAACTTGCGTCGAGTACGACAGCCCGGGACATTCGGTCGGGTCTGACGGCCCGGGACCTTGAGTCAGGTCGGACCCCCCCAGCCCTTACGTCGGGTCCGACCGCCCCAGACCTTGCGTTGTGTCCGACCCCCCGGTACCTTGCGTTGGGTCTGTCCACCCGGGACCTTGTGTCGGGTCCGACCGTCCGGGACCGTGCGCGAGTCCGATTGCCCGGTACCTTGCATCAGGTCCGACTGCCCAGGACATTGCGTCAGGTCCGATCGCCCGGGACCTTGTGCTGGGTCCGACCGCCCGGGACCTTGCGTCGGTTCCGACCACCTGGGACCTTGCGTCAGTTCCGACCGTCTGGGACATTGCGTCGGGTCCGACCGCCCGGGACCTTGCGTCAGGTCCGACTGCCCGGGACATTGCGTCGGGTCCGATCGCCCGGGACCTTGCGTCGGTTCCGACCGCCCGGGACCTTGAGTCGGTTCCGACCGTCCGCGACCTTGCGTCGGGTCCAACCGCCCGGAACCTTGCATCGGGTCTGACCGCCCGGGACCTTGCGTCGGGTTCGACCGCCCGGGACCTTGAGTCGGGTCCGACCGGGCGGGACCTTGCGTCGAGTACGACAGCCCGGGACCTTTGATCGGGTCCGACCGCCCCGGACCTCGTGTCGACTCCGACCGCCCCAGACCTTGCGTTGTGTATGACCGCCCGGTACCTTGTGTCTGGTCTGACCACCCGGGACCGTGCGTCGGGTCCGACCGCCCCGGATGTGGTGCGAATCCGGCCGCCCGGGACCTTGCGTCTTGTCCGACTGCCCAGGACCTTGCGTCGGGTCCGACTGCTGGGGACCTTTGGTTGCGTCCGACCGCTTGGGACCTTGGGTCGGGTCCGACCGCCCGGGACCTTGAGTCGGGTCCGACCGCCCGGGACCTTGCGTCGGGTCCGACTGCCCGGGACCTTGCGTCGGGTCCGACCGCCCGGGACCTTTCGTCGGGTCCGACCACCCTGGACATTGCGTCGGGTCCGACCGCCTGTGACCTTGCATCTGTTCCGACCGCCTGGGACCTTGCGTCGGGTCCGACCGCCCGCGGCTTTGCGTCGTTTCCAACCGCCCGGGACCTTGCGTCGGGTCCGACCGCCCGGGCCCTTACGTCAGGTCCGACCGCCCGGGCTCTTGCATTGGGTCTGACTGACCGGGGCTTTGCGTCGGCACCGACCGCCCGGGACCTTGCGTTAGGTTTGACCGCCGGGTACCTCGCGTCAGATCGGACTGCCCCGGCCCTTATGTCGGGTCCGACCGCACCGGGCGTTGCGTCGACTCCGCCCGCCGCAGACCTTGCGTTGTGTCCGACCGCCCGGGACCTTGCTTCGGGTCCGACCGCCTTGGACCTTGCGCAAGTCCGACCGCCTTGGACCTTGCGTCAGGTCTGACAGCTGGGGACCTTGCGTTGGGTCTGACCGACCGGGACCTTGCGTCGGGTCCGACCGCCCGGTACTTTGCGTCGGGTCTGACCGCCCGGGACCTTGCATCGGTTGCAACCGCACCGGGCGTTCCATTGGGTCGGACCGGATTGGGCCTTGCGTCAGGTCCGACCGGACTGGACCTTGCGTCGGGTCCAACTGGCCTGGATCTTGCGTCCGGTCCGAAAGGCCTGGAGCTTCCGTCGGATCCGACAGCCCGGGACCTTCGGTCGCGTCCGACCGCCCAGGACCTTGCGTCAGGTCGGACCACCACGGCCCTTACGTCGGGTCCGACCGAACCAGGCGTTGCGTCGGGTCCGACCGCCCTGGACATTGCGTCAACTCCGACTGCCCCAGACCTTGCTTCATGTCTGACCGCCCAGTACCTTGCGTCGGGTCCTACCGCACGGGACCTTGCGTCGGGTCCGACCTCCCGGGACCATGCGTCTGCTCCTACTGCCCTGAACCTTGCCTCGGGTCTGACCGCTCGGGACCTTGCGCGAGTCCGACCGTCCGGGACCTTGCGTCAGGTCCGACCGCCCGGGACCTTGCGTCGGGTCCGACCGCCCGGGACTTTGCGTCAGGTCTGACCGCCGGGGACCTTGCGTCGGGTCCGACCGCCCGGGACCTTGCGTCGAGTACGACAGCCCGGGACCTTTGATCGGGTCTGACCGCCCGGGACCTTGCATCAGGTCGGACCGCCCCGGCCCTTACGTCGGGTCCGACCGCCCGGTACCTTGCGTCTGGTCCGACCGCCCTGGACCTTGCGTCGGGTCCGACCGCCCGGGACCTTGCGTCGGGTCCGACCGCCCGAGACCTTGCGTCGGGTCCGACTGCCCGGGACCTTGCGTCGGGTCCGACCGCCCGGGACCTTTCGTCGGGTCTGACCACCCTGGACATTGCGTCGGGTCTGACCGCCTGTGACCTTGCGTCTGTTCCGACCGCCTGGGACCTTGCGTCGGGTCCGACAGCCCACGGATTTGCATCATTTCCGACCGCCCGGGACCTTGCATCGGGTCCGACCGCCCGGGCCCTTGCGTCGGGTCCGACCACCCGGGCCCTTGCATCGGGTCTGACTGACCGGGACTTTGAGTCGGGACCAACCGCCCGGGACCTTTCGTTAGGTTTGACCGCCGGGGACCTTGCGTCAGATCGGACCGCCCTGGCCCTTATGTCGGATCCGACCGCCCGGGACCTTGCTTCGGGTGCGACCGCCTTGGACCTTGCGCAAGTCCGACCGCCCTGGACCTTGCGTCACTTCTGACCGACCGGGACTTTGCGTCGGGTCTGATCGCCCGGGACTTTGCGTCGGGTCCGACCGCCCAGGACCTTGTGTCAGGTCTGATAGCCGGGGACCTTGCGTCTGGTCCAACCGCCCGGGACCTTGCGACGGGTCCCACCGCTCGGGACCTTGCGTCGGGTCTGACCGACCGGGTCCTTGCGTCGGGTCCGATCGCCCGGGATTTTGCGTCGGGTCCGACCGCCCGGGACCTTGCATCGGTTGCAACCGCACCGGGCGTTCCATCGGGTCGGACGGGACTGGGCCTTGCGTCAGGTCCGACCGGACTGGACCTTGCATCGGGTCCAACTGGCCCGGATCTTGCGTCCGGTCCGAACGGCCCGGAGCTTCCGTCGGATCCGACAGCCCGGGACCTTCGGTCATGTCCGACCGCCCAGAACCTTGCATCAGGTCTGACAGCCGGGGACTTTGCGTCAGGACCGACCGCCCAGGACCTTTCATTAGGTTTGACCGCCGGGGACCTTGCGTCAGATTGGACCGCCCCGGCCCTTACGTCGTGTCCGACCGCACCGGGCGTTGCATCGACTCCGCCCGCCACAGACCTTGCGTTGTGTCCGACCGCCCGGGACCTTCCTTCGGGTCCGACCGCCTTGGACCTTGTGCAAGTCCGACCGCCCTGGACCTTGCGTCGCGTCTGACCGACCAGGATTTTGCGTCGGGTCTGATCGCCCAGGACCTTGCGTCAGGCCTGACAGCCGGGGACCTTGCGTCGGGTCCAACCGCCTGGGACCTTGCGTCGGGTCCCACCGCTCGGGACCTTGCGTCGGGTCTGACCGACCGGGACCTTGCGTCGGGTCCAACCGCCTGGGATTTTGCGTCGGGTCCGACCGCCCGGGACCTTGCATCGGTTGCAACCGCACCGGGCGTTCCATCGGGTCGGACCCGACTGGGCCTTGCGTCAGGTCTGACCGGACTGGACCTTGCGTCGGGTCCAACTGGCCCGGATCTTGCGTCCGGTCCGAACGGCCCAGAGCTTCCGTCGGATGCGACAGCCCGGGACCTTCGGTCGTGTCCGACCGCCCAGGAGCTTGCGTCAGTTCGGACCACCACGGCCCTTACGTCGGGTCCGACCGAACCAGGCGTTGCGTCGGGTCCGACCGCCCTGGACATTGCGTCAACTCCGACTGCCCCAGACCTTGCTTCATGTCTGACCGCCCGGGACCATGCGTCTGGTCCTACCGCCCGGGACCTTGCCTCGGGTCTGACCGCTCGGGACATTGCGCGAGTCCGACCGTCCGGGACCTTGGGTCGGGTCCGACCGCCCGGAACCTTGCGTCGGGTCTGACCGCCCGGGACCTTGCGTCGGGTCCGACCGCCCTGGACATTGCGTCGGGTCCGACCGCCTGGGACCTTTCGTCGGGTCTGACCACCCTGGACATTGCGTCGGGTCTGACCGCCTGTGACCTTGCGTCTGTTCTGACCGCCTGGGACCTTGCGTCGGGTCCGACCGCCCACGGATTTGCATCATTTCCGACCGCCCGGGACCTTGCGTCGGGTCCGACCGCCCGGGCCCTTGCGTCGGGTCCGACCGCCCGGGCCCTTGCATCGGGTCTGACTGACCGGGACTTTGCGTCGGGACCGACCGCCCGGGACCTTTCGTTAGGTTTGACCGCCGGGGACCTTGCGTCAGATCGGACCGCCCCGGCCCTTACGTCGGATCCGACCGCCCGGGACCTTGCTTCGGGTCCGACCGCCTTGGACCTTGCGCAAGTCCGACCGCCCTGGACCTTGCGTCGCGTCTGACCGACCGGGACTTTGCGTCGGGTCTGATCGCCTGGGACTTTGCGTCGGGTCCGACCGCCCAGGACCTTGCGTCAGGTCTGATAGCCGGGGACCTTGCGTCTGGTCCAACCGCCCGGGACCTTGCGACGGGTCCCACCGCTCGGGACCTTGCGTCGGGTCTGACCGACCGGGAACTTGCGTCGGGTCCGATCGCCCGGGATTTTGCGTCGGGTCCGACCGCCCGGGACCTTGCATCGGTTGCAACCGCACCGGGCGTTCCATCGGGTCGGACCGGACTGGGCCTTGCGTCAGGTCCGACCGGACTGGACTTTGCATCGGGTCCAACTGGCCCGGATCTTGCGTCCGGTCCGAACGGCCCGGAGCTTCCGTCGGATCCGACAGCCCGGGACCTTCGGTCGTGTCCGACCGCCCAGGACCTTGCGTCAGGTCTGACAGCCGGGGACTTTGCGTCAGGACCGACCGCCCGGGACCTTTCATTAGGTTTGACCGCCGGGGACCTTGCGTCAGATCGGACCACCCCGGCCCTTACGTCGGGTCCGACCGCACCGGGCGTTGCGTCGACTCCGCCCGCCACAGACCTTGCGTTGTGTCCGACCGCCCGGGACCTTCCTTCGGGTCCGACCGCCTTGGACCTTGTGCAAGTCCGACCGCCCTGGACCTTGCGTCGCGTCTGACCGACCAGGACTTTGCGTCGGGTCTGATCGCCCAGGACCTTGCGTCACACCTGACAGCCGGGGACCTTGCGTCGGGTCCAACCGCCCGGGACCTTGCGTCGGGTCCCACCGCTCGGGACCTTGCGTCGGGTCTGACCGACCGGGACCTTGCGTCGGGTCCGACCGCCCGGGACCTTGCGTCGGGTCTGACCGACCGGGACCTTGCGTCGGGTCCGACCGCCCGGGATTTTGCGTCGGGTCCGACCGCCCGGGACCTTGCATCGGTTGCAACCGCACCGGGTGTTCCATCGGGTCGGACCGTACTGGGCCTTGCGTCAGGTCCAAACGGACTGGACCTTGCGTCGGGTCCAACTGGCCCGGATCTTGCGTCCGGTCCGAACGGCCCGGAGCTTCCGTCGGATCCGACAGCGTCGGGTCCGACTGAACCAGGCGTTGCGTCGGGTCCGACCGCCCTGGACATTGCGTCAACTCCGACTGCCCCAGACCTTGCTTCATGTCTGACCGCCCGGGACCATGCGTCTGGTCCTACCGCCCGGGTCCTTGCCTCGGGCCTGACCGCTCGGGACATTGCGCGAGTCCGACTGCCCGGGACCTTGCGTCGGTTCTGACCGCCCGGAACCTTGCGTCGGGCCTGACCGCCCGGGACCTTGCGTCGGGTCCGACTGCCCGGGACCTTGCGTCGGGTCTGACCGCCCGGGACCTTGCGTCGGGTCCGACCGCCCTGGACATTGCGTCGGGTCCGACCGCCTGGGACCTTACGTCAGTTCCGACCGCTTGGGACCTTGCGTCGGGTCCGACCGCCCGGGACCTTGCATCGTTTCCGACCGCCCGGGACCTTGCGTCGGGTCCGACCGCCCGGGACCTTGCGTCGAGTACGACAGCCCGGGACCTTGCATCAGGTCGGACCGCCCCGGCCCTTATGTCGGGTCCGACCGCCCGGTACCTTGCGTCTGGTCCGACCGCCCCGGACCTTGCATCGGGTCTGACCGCCCGGGATGTGGTGTGAGTCCGCCCGCCCGGGACCTTGCGTCTTGTCCGATTGCCCGGGACCTCCCGTCAGGTCCGACCGCCTGGGACCATGCGTCTGGTCGAATCGCCCGGGACCTTGCGTCGGGTCCGACCGCTCGGGACTTGGCGCGAGTCCGAACGTCCGGGACCTTGCGTCGGGTCTGACCGCCCTGGACCTTGCGTTTGGGTCCGACAACCCGGGACCTTGCGTCGGGTCCGATTGCCGGGGACCTTGCGTCGGGTCCAACCGCCCGGGACCTTGCGTTGAGTACGACAGCCTGGGACCTTCGGTTGGGTCTGACCGCCCGGAACCTTGAGTCAGATCGGACCGCCCCGGCCCTTATGTCGGGTCCGACCGCCCCGGACCTTCGGTCGACTCCGACCGCCCCAGACCTTGCGTTGTGTCCGACCGCTCAGGGCCTTGCGTCGGTTCCGACCACCTGGGACCTTGCGTCGGTTCCGACCGTCCGGGACCTTGCGTCGGGTCCGACCGCCCGGGACCTTGCGTCGGTTCCGACCGGCCCGGAACCTTGCATCGGGTCTGACCGCCCGGGAGCTTGCGTCGGGTTCGACCGCCCGGGACCTTGTGTCGGGTCCGACCGCCCGGGACCGTGCGCGAGTCCGATTGCCCAGTACCTTGCGTCAGGTCCGACTGCCCGGGACATTGCGTCGGGTCCGATCGCCCGGGACCTTGCGTCGGTTCCGACCACCTGGGACCTTGCGTCGGTTCCGACCGTCCGGGACCTTGAGTCAGATCGGACCGCCCCGGCCCTTATGTCGGGTCCGACCGCCTCGGACCTTGGGTCGACTCCGACCGCCCCAGACCTTGCGTTGTGTCCGACCGCTCAGGGCCTTGCGTCGGTTCCGACCACCTGGGACCTTGCGTCGGTTCCGACCGTCCGGGACCTTGCGTCGGGTCCGACCGCCCGGGACCTTGCGTCGGTTCCGACCGGCCCGGAACCTTGCATCGGGTCTGACCGCCCGGGAGCTTGCGTCGGGTTCGACCGCCCGGGACCTTGTGTCGGGTCCGACCGCCCGGGACCGTGCGCGAGTCCGATTGCCCGGTACCTTGCGTCAGGTCCGACTGCCCGGGACATTGCGTCGGGTCCGGTCGCCCGGGACGTTGTGTTGGGTCCGACCGCCCGGGACCTTGCGTCGGTTCCGACCACCTGGGACCTTGCGTCGGTTCCGACCGTCCGGGACCTTGCATCGGGTCCGACCGCCCGGGACCTTGCGTCAGGTCTGACCGCTCGGGACCTTGCGTCAGGTCCGACCGCCCGGGACCTTGCGTCGAGTACGACAGCCCGGGACATTCGGTCGGGTCTGACCGCCCGGGACCTTGAGTCAGGTCGGACCCCCCCGGCCCTTACGTCGGGTCCGACCGCCCCAGACCTTGCGTTGTGTCCGACCCCCCGGTACCTTGCGTTGGGTCCGTCCACCCGGGACCTTGTGTTGGGTCCGACCGCCCGGGGCCGTGCGTGAGTCCGATCGCCCGGGACCTTGCGTCAGGTCCGACTGCCCGGGACATTGCTTCGGGTCCGATCGCCCGGGACCTTGTGTCGGGTCCGACCTTCCGGGACCTTGCATCGGTTCCGACCGCCCGGGACCTTGCGTCGGTTCTGACCGCCCGGAACCTTGCGTCGGGTCTGACCGCCCGGGACCTTGCGTCGGGTCCGACCGCCCTGGACATTGCGTCGGGTCCGACCGCCTGGGACCTTACGTCAGTTCCGACCGCTTGGGACCTTGCGTCGGGTCCGACCGCCCGGGACCTTGCATCGTTTCCGACCGCCCGGGACCTTGCGTCGGGTCCGACCGCCCGGGACCTTGCGTCGAGTACGACAGCCCGGGACCTTTGATCGGGTCTGACCGCCCGGGACCTTGCATCAGGTCGGACCGCCCCGGCCCTTATGTCGGGACCGACCGCCCGGTACCTTGCGTCTGGTCCGACCGCCCGAGACCTTGCGTCGGGTCTGACCGCCCGGGATGTGGTGTGAGTCCGCCCGCCCGGGACCTTGCGTCTTGTCCGATTGCCCGGGACCTCCCGTCAGGTCCGACCGCCCGGGACCATGCGTCTGGTCGAATCGCCCAGGACCTTGCATCGGGTCCGACCGCTCGGGACTTGGCGCGAGTCCGAACGTCCGGGACCTTGCGTCGGGTCTGACCGCCCTGGACCTTGCGTCGGTTCCGACCACCTGGGACCTTGCGTCGGTTCCGACCGTCCGGGACCTTGCATCGGGTCCGACCGCCCGGGACCTTGCGTCAGGTCTGACCGCTCGGGACCTTGCGTCGGGTCCGACCGCCCGGGACCTTGCGTCGAGTACGACAGCCCGGGACATTCGGTCGGGTCTGACCGCCCGGGACCTTGAGTCAGGTCGGACCCCCCCGGCCCTCACGTCGGGTCCGACCGCCTCAGACCTTGCGTTGTGTCCGACCCCCCGGTACCTTGCGTTGGGTCCGTCCACCCGGGACCTTGTGTTGGGTCCGACCGCCCGGGACCGTGCGCGAGTCCGATCGCCCGGGACCTTGCGTCAGGTCCGAATGCCCGGGACATTGCGTCGGGTCTGATCGCCCGGGACCTTGCGTCGGTTCCGACCGCCCGCGACCTTGAGTCGGTTCTGACCGTCCGCGACCTTGTGTCGGGTCCGACCACCCGGGACCTTGCGTCGGTTCCGACCGCCCGGGACCTTGAGTCGGTTCTGATCGCCCGGGACCTTGTGTCGGGTCCGACCGCCCGGGACCTTGCGTCGGGTCCAACCGCCCGGAACCTTGCATCGGGTCTGACCGGCCGGGACCTTGCGTCGGGTTCGACCGCCCGGGACCTTGCGTCGGGTCCGACCGGGCGGGACCTTGCGTCGAGTACGACAGCCCGGGACCTTTGATCGGGTCCGACCGCCCCGGACCTCGTGTCGACTCCAACCGCCCCAGACCTTGCGTTGTGTATGACCGCCCGGTACCTTGCGTCTGGTCTGACCACCCGGGACCGTGCGTCGGGTCCGACCGCCCCGGATGTGGTGCGAGTCCGACCGCCCGGGACCTTGCGTCTTGTCCGACTGCCCGGGAACTTGCGTCGGATCCGACTGCCGGGGACCTTGGGTTGCGTCCGACCGCTCGGGACCTTGCGCGAGACCGACCGTCCAGGACCTTGGGTCGGGTCTGAACGCCCTGGACCTTGTGTCGGGTCCGACCGCCCGGGACCTTGCGTCGGGTCCGACCACCTGGGACCTTGCGTCGGTTCCGACCGTCCGGGTCCTTGCGTCGGGTCCGACCGCCCGGGACCTTGCGTCAGGTCCGACTGCCCGGGACATTGCGTCGGGTCCGATCGCCCGGGACCTTGCGTCGGTTCCGACCGCCCGGGACCTTGAGTCGGTTCCGACCGTCCGCGACCTTGCGTCGGGTCCAACCGCCCGGAACCTTGCATTGGGTCTGACCGCCCGGGACCTTGCGTCGGGTTCGACCGCCCGGGACCTTGAGTCGGGTCCAACCGGGCGGGACCTTGCGTCGAGTACGACAGCCCGGGACCTTTGATCGGGTCCGACCGCCCCGGACCTCGTGTCGACTCCGACCGCCCCAGACCTTGCGTTGTGTATGACCGCCCGGTACCTTGCGTCTTGTCTGACCACCCGGAACCGTCCGACCGCCCCGGATGTGGTGCGAATCCGACCGCCCGGGACCTTGCGTCTTGTCCGACTGCCCAGGACCTTGCGTCGGGTCCGACTGCTGGGGACCTTTGGTTGCGTCCGACCGCTTGGGACCTTGGGTCGGGTCTGACCGCCCTGGACCTTGCGTCGGGTCCGACCGCCCGGAACCTTGCGTCGGGTCCGACCGCCCGGGACCTTGCGTCGGGTCCGACTGCCCGGGACCTTGTGTCGGGTCCGACCGCCCGGGAACTGTCGTCGGGTCCGACCACCCTGGACATTGCGTCGGGTCCGACCGCCTGTGACCTTGCATCTGTTCCGACCGCCTGGGACCTTGCGTCGGGTCCGACCGCCCGCGGCTTTGCGTCGTTTCCGACCGCCCGGGACCTTACGTCAGGTCCGACTGCCCGGGCTCTTGCATCGGGTCTGACCGACTGGGACTTTGCGTCGGGAGCGACCGCCCGGGACCTTGCGTTAGGTTTGACCGCCGGGTACCTCGCGTCAGATCGGACCGCCCCGGCCCTTACGTCGGGTCCGACCGCACCGGGCGTTGCGTCGACTCCGCCCGCCGCAGACCTTGCGTTGTGTCCGACCGCCCGGGACCTTGCTTCGGGTCCGACCGCCTTGGACCTTGCGCAAGTCCGACCGCCTTGGACCTTGCGTCAGGTCTGACAGCCGGGGACCTTGCGTCGGGTCTGACCGCCCGGGACCTTGCATCGGTTGCAACCGCACCGGGCGTTCCATCGGGTCGGACCGGATTGGGCCTTGCGTCAGGTCCGACTGGACTGGACCTTGCGTCGGGTCCAACTGGCCTGGATCTTGCATCCGGTCCGAACGGCCTGGAGCTTCCGTCGGATCCGACAGCCCGGGACCTTCGGTCGTGTCCGACCGCCCAGGACCTTGCGTCAGGTCGGACCACCACGGCCCTTACGTCGGGTCCGACCGAACCAGGCGTTGCGTCGGGTCCGACCGCCCTGGACAATGCGTCAACTCCGACTGCCCCAGACCTTGCTTCATGTCTGACCGCCCAGTACCTTGCGTCGGGTCCTACCGCCCGGGACCTTGCGTCGGGTCCGACCGCTCGGGACCTTGCGTGAGTCCGACCGTCCGGGACCTTGCGTCGGGTCCGACCGCCCGGGACGTTGCATCGGGTCCGACCGCCCTGGACATTGCATCGGGTCCAACCGCCCTGGACATTGCGTCGGGTCCGACCGCCCGGGACTTTGCATCGTTTCCGACCGCCCGGGACCTTCCGTCGGGTCTGACCGACCGGGACTTTGCGGCGGGTCCGACCGCCCGGGACCTTGCATCGAGTACGACAGCCCGGGACATTCAGTCGGGTCTGACCGCCCGGGACCTTGAGTCAGGTCGGACCCCCCGGCCCTTACGTCGGGTTCGACCGCCCCAGACCTTGCGTTGTGTCCGACCCCCCGGTACCTTGCGTTGGGTCCGTCCACCCGGGACCTTGTGTCGGGTCCGACCGCCCGGGACCTTGCGCAAGTCCGATCGCCCGGGACCTTGCATCAGGTCCGACTGCCCCGGACATTGCGTCGGGTCCGATCGCCCGGGACCTTGTGTCGGGTCCGACCGCCCGGGATCTTGATGCAACATGCATCGTTGGATGAGGGAAGCATTTTGAGTAACCCCAGAATTGATTATAAACATTTCCTCAACATAAATGAAACCTTCCTCTCCACCAATCTGTCATTGCGGCAAAGTGCATTTCTCGATGGGTGAAGCATTTTAGTCAATCCACATTTGATTGCAAGGATTCGCAATTTGCTCTTCGGCAAGTTGCATGGCGAGATACGGTAAGCATTTTGAGTTAATGGAGAATTGATTTCAAAGATTTTCTCAATGCCAACGAGCTATTACTGCCCAAAATCTGATATAGCGGATAAGTTAGTATCTGAATGAGGGAAGCATTTTGTGGAAATCTACATTGATTTCCAAAGATTTGCTCAATACCAATCAGTCTCCTCTGCCAGAAGTCTGATATTTCGGCACGTTAGATGGCTGGATGAGCTAAGCATTATGAGTAAATCCACATTGGATTGCAAGGAATCGCAACTTGCTCTTCGCCAAGTTCCATGGCGAGATGACGTAAGCATTTTGTGGAAATCCACAATTGATTCCAAAGATTTCCTCAATGGCAATGGGTTATTACTGACGAAAATCTGATATAGCGGGGAAGTCATTATGTGAATGAGGGAAGCACTGTGGGTAAATGTACATTGATTTCCAAAGATTTCTTGAATGGCAATCCGTCTCTTTTGCCGAAAGTCTGATATATTCGGCACCTTCCATGGCTGGATGAGGTAAGCATTTTGAGTAAAGATTTCCTCAATGCCAATGAGCTTTGATCGCCAGGAATCTGATCTTGATGCAAAGTGCATCATTGGATGAGGGAAGCATTTTGAGTAACCCCAGAATTGATTTCAAAGATGTTCTCAACACAAATGAAACCTTCCTCGCTACAAATCTGACATTGCGGCAAAGTGCATATCTCGATGGTTTAAGCATTTTAGTAAATCCACATTTGATTGCAAGGATTCGCAATTTGCTTTGCGGCACGTTGCATGGCGATATAAGGTAAGCATTTTCAGATAATCGAGAATTGATTCCAAAGATTCTCAAATAGCGGGTAATCAGTATCTGAATGAGGGAAGTATTTTGTGGAAATCTACATTGATTTCCAAAGATTTGCTCAAAGCCAATCAGTCTCTTTTGCCAGAAGTCTGATATTTCGGCACGTTAGATGGCTGGATGAGGTAAGCATTCTTGAGTAAGTCCAGATTTGATAGCAAGGATTCGCAATTTGTTCTTCGGCAAGTTGCACGGCGAGATAAGTTAAGCATTTTCAGTTCATTGAGAATTGATTCCAAAGCTTTCCTCAATGTCACTGAGTTATTACTGCCGAAAATCTGATATAGCGGGTAAGTCAGTATGTGAATGAGGGCAGCATTTTGTGTAAATCTACAATGATTTCCAAACATTTGCGGAATGCCAATCAGTCTCTTTTGCCAAATGTCTGATATTTCGGCACGTTACATGGCTGGATGAGGTAAGTGTTCTGAGTAAGTCCAGAATTGAGTCCAAAGATTTCCTCAATGCCAATGAGCTTTGAAAGCCAGAAATCTGATCTTGATGTAATGTGCATATCTGGATGATGTAAGCATTTTGAGTAACCCCAGAATTTATTCCAAAGATTTCCTCAACACAAATGAAACATTACTCGCCACAAATCTGACATTGCGGCAAAGTGCATATCTCGATGGTTTCAGCATTTTAGTAAATCCACATTTGATTGCAAGGATTCGTAATTTGTTCTTCGGCAAGTTGCATGGCGAGATAAGTTAAGCATTTTCAGTTAATTGAGAATTGATTCCAAAGCTTTCCTAAATGGCAATGAGATATTACTGCCGAAAATCTGATATAGCGGGTAAATCAGTATTTGAATGAGGGAAGCATTGCGGGCAAATCTACATTGATTTCCAAAGATTTGTTGAATGCCAATCAGTCTCTTTTGCCAGAAGTCTGATATTTCGGCATGTTACATGGCTGGATGAGCTAAGCATTATGAGTAAATCAACAATTGATTGCAAGGATTCGCAACTTGCTCTTCGCCCAGTTCCATGGCGAGATAAGGTAAGCATTTTGAGTTGATGGAGAATTGATTCCAATGATTTCCTCAATGCCAGTGAGTCTTTACTGCCGAAAATCTGATATAGCGGGTAAGTCAGTATGTGCATGAGGGCAGCATTTTGTGTAAATCTACATTGATTTCCAAACATTTGCGGAATGCCAATCAGTCTCTTTTGCCAAATGTCTGATATGTCGGCACGTTACATGGCTGGATGAGGGAAGCATTTTGAGTAACCCCAGAATTGAGTCCAAAGATTTCCTCAACACAAATGAAACCTTACTCGCCACAAATCTGACATTGCGGCAAAGTGCATATCTCGATGGTTTAAGCATTTTAGTAAATCCACATTTGATTGCAAGGATTCGCAATTTGCTCTGCGGCAAGTTGCATGACGAGATACGGTAAGCATTTTGAGTTAATGGAGAATTGATTTCAAAGAAATCCTCAATGCCAACGAGCTATTACTGCCCAAAATCTGATATAGCGGATAAGTCAGTATCTGAATGAGGGAAGCATTTTGTGGAAATCTACATTGATTTCCAAAGATTTGCTCAAAGCCAATCAGTTTGTTTTGCCAGAAGTCTGATATTTCGGCACGTTAGATGGCTGGATGAGCTAAGCATTATGAGTAAATCCACATTTGATTGCAAGGATTCGCAACTTGCTCCTCGCCCAGTTCCATGGCGAGATAAGGTAAGCATTTTCAGTTAATGGAGAATTGATTCCAATGAATTCCTCAATGCCAGTGAGTCTTTACTGCCGAAAATCTGATATAGCGGGTAAGTCAGTATGTGAATGAGGGCAGCATTTTGTGTAAATCTACAATGATTTCCAAACATTTGCGGAATGCCAATCAGTCTCTTTTGCCAAATGTCTGATATTTCGGCACGTTACATGGCTGGATGAGGTAAGTGTTCTGAGTAAATCCAGAATTGAGTCCAAAGATTTCCTCAATGCCAATGAGCTTTGAAAGCCAGAAATCTGATCTTGATGTAATGTGCATATCTGGATGATGTAAGCATTTTGAGTAACCCCAGAATTTATTCCAAAGATTTCCTCAACACAAATGAAACATTACTCGCCACAAATCTGACATTGCGGCAAAGTGCATATCTCGATGGTTTAAGCATTTTAGTAAATCCACATTTGATTGCAAGGATTCGTAATTTGTTCTTCGGCAAGTTGCATGGCGAGATAAGTTAAGCATTTTCAGTTAATTGAGAATTGATTCCAAAGCTTTCCTAAATGGCAATGAGATATTACTGCCGAAAATCTGATATAGCGGGTAAATCAGTATTTGAATGAGGGAAGCATTGCGGGCAAATCTACATTGATTTCCAAAGATTTGTTGAATGCCAATCAGTCTCTTTTGCCAGAAGTCTGATATTTCGGCATGTTACATGGCTGGATGAGCTAAGCATTATGAGTAAATCAACAATTGATTGCAAGGATTCGCAACTTGCTCTTCGCCCAGTTCCATGGCGAGATAAGGTAAGCATTTTGAGTTGATGGAGAATTGATTCCAATGATTTCCTCAATGCCAGTGAGTCTTTACTGCCGAAAATCTGATATAGCGGGTAAGTCAGTATGTGCATGAGGGCAGCATTTTGTGTAAATCTACATTGATTTCCAAACATTTGCGGAATGCCAATCAGTCTCTTTTGCCAAATGTCTGATATGTCGGCACGTTACATGGCTGGATGAGGGAAGCATTTTGAGTAACCCCAGAATTGAGTCCAAAGATTTCCTCAACACAAATGAAACCTTACTCGCCACAAATCTGACATTGCGGCAAAGTGCATATCTCGATGGTTTAAGCATTTTAGTAAATCCACATTTGATTGCAAGGATTCGCAATTTGCTCTGCGGCAAGTTGCATGACGAGATACGGTAAGCATTTTGAGTTAATGGAGAATTGATTTCAAAGAAATCCTCAATGCCAACGAGCTATTACTGCCCAAAATCTGATATAGCGGATAAGTCAGTATCTGAATGAGGGAAGCATTTTGTGGAAATCTACATTGATTTCCAAAGATTTGCTCAAAGCCAATCAGTTTGTTTTGCCAGAAGTCTGATATTTCGGCACGTTAGATGGCTGGATGAGCTAAGCATTATGAGTAAATCCACATTTGATTGCAAGGATTCGCAACTTGCTCCTCGCCCAGTTCCATGGCGAGATAAGGTAAGCATTTTCAGTTAATGGAGAATTGATTCCAATGAATTCCTCAATGCCAGTGAGTCTTTACTGCCGAAAATCTGATATAGCGGGTAAGTCAGTATGTGAATGAGGGCAGCATTTTGTGTAAATCTACAATGATTTCCAAACATTTGCGGAATGCCAATCAGTCTCTTTTGCCAAATGTCTGATATTTCGGCACGTTACATGGCTGGATGAGGTAAGTGTTCTGAGTAAATCCAGAATTGAGTCCAAAGATTTCCTCAATGCCAATGAGCTTTGAAAGCCAGAAATCTGATCTTGATGTAATGTGCATATCTGGATGATGTAAGCATTTTGAGTAACCCCAGAATTTATTCCAAAGATTTCCTCAACACAAATGAAACATTACTCGCCACAAATCTGACATTGCGGCAAAGTGCATATCTCGATGGTTTAAGCATTTTAGTAAATCCACATTTGATTGCAAGGATTCGTAATTTGTTCTTCGGCAAGTTGCATGGCGAGATAAGTTAAGCATTTTCAGTTAATTGAGAATTGATTCCAAAGCTTTCCTAAATGGCAATGAGATATTACTGCCGAAAATCTGATATAGCGGGTAAATCAGTATTTGAATGAGGGAAGCATTGCGTGTAAATCTACATTGATTTCCAAAGATTTGTTGAATGCCAATCAGTCTCTTTTGCCAAAAGACTGATATGTCGTCACCTTATATGGCTGGATGAAGTAAGCATTTTGAGTAAATCCAGAATTGAGTCCAAAGAGTTCCTCAATGCCATTGCGCTTTGAAAGCCAGAAATCTGATCTTGATGCAAAGTGCATATCTGGATGAGGAAAGCATATTGAGTAACCCCAGAGTTGATCCCAAAGATTTCCTCAACACAAATGGAACCTTACTCGCCAAAAATCTGACATTGCGGCAAAATGCTTATCTCGATGGGTTCAGCATTTTAGGTAATCCACATTTGATTGCAAGGATTCGCAATTTGTTCTTCGGCAAGTTGCACGGCGAGATAAGTTAAGCATTTTCAGTTCATTGAGAATTGATTCCAAAGCTTTCCTCAATGTCACTGAGTTATTACTGCCGAAAATCTGATATAGCGGGTAAGTCAGTATGTGAATGAGGGAAGCATTGCGGGCAAATCTACATTGATTTCCAAAGATTTGTTGAATGCCAATCAGTCTCTTTTGCCAGAAGTCTGATATTTCGGCATGTTACATGGCTGGATGAGCTAAGCATTATGAGTAAATCAACAATTGATTGCAAGGATTCGCAACTTGCTCTTCGCCCAGTTCCATGGCGAGATAAGGTAAGCATTTTGAGTTGATGGAGAATTGATTCCAATGATTTCCTTAATGCCAGTGAGTCTTTACTGCCGAAAATCTGATATAGCGGGTAAGTCAGTATGTGCATGAGGGCAGCATTTTGTGTAAATCTACATTGATTTCCAAACATTTGCGGAATGCCAATCAGTCTCTTTTGCCAAATGTCTGATATGTCGGCACGTTACATGGCTGGATGAGGGAAGCATTTTGAGTAACCCCAGAATTGAGTCCAAAGATTTCCTCAACACAAATGAAACCTTACTCGCCACAAATCTGACATTGCGGCAAAGTGCATATCTCGATGGTTTAAGCATTTTAGTAAATCCACATTTGATTGCAAGGATTCGCAATTTGCTCTGCGGCAAGTTGCATGACGAGATACGGTAAGCATTTTGAGTTAATGGAGAATTGATTTCAAAGAAATCCTCAATGCCAACGAGCTATTACTGCCCAAAATCTGATATAGCGGATAAGTCAGTATCTGAATGAGGGAAGCATTTTGTGGAAATCTACATTGATTTCCAAAGATTTGCTCAAAGCCAATCAGTTTGTTTTGCCAGAAGTCTGATATTTCGGCACGTTAGATGGCTGGATGAGCTAAGCATTATGAGTAAATCCACATTTGATTGCAAGGATTCGCAACTTGCTCCTCGCCCAGTTCCATGGCGAGATAAGGTAAGCATTTTCAGTTAATGGAGAATTGATTCCAATGAATTCCTCAATGCCAGTGAGTCTTTACTGCCGAAAATCTGATATAGCGGGTAAGTCAGTATGTGAATGAGGGCAGCATTTTGTGTAAATCTACAATGATTTCCAAACATTTGCGGAATGCCAATCAGTCTCTTTTGCCAAATGTCTGATATTTCGGCACGTTACATGGCTGGATGAGGTAAGTGTTCTGAGTAAATC
The DNA here is from genome assembly GCF_964213995.1 of Mustelus asterias. Taxonomy (NCBI): domain Eukaryota; kingdom Metazoa; phylum Chordata; class Chondrichthyes; order Carcharhiniformes; family Triakidae; genus Mustelus; species Mustelus asterias. Next base: position 45,986 of record NW_027590714.1, read on the forward strand.
CAGAATTGAGTCCAAAGATTTCCTCAATGCCAATGAGCTTTGAAAGCCAGAAATCTGATCTTGATGTAATGTGCATATCTGGATGATGTAAGCATTTTGAGTAACCCCAGAATTTATTCCAAAGATTTCCTCAACACAAATGAAACATTACTCGCCACAAATCTGACATTGCGGCAAAGTGCATATCTCGATGGTTGAAGCATTTTAGTAAATCCACATTTGATTGCAAGGATTCGTAATTTGTTCTTCGGCAAGTTGCATGGCGAGATAAGTTAAGCATTTTCAGTTAATTGAGAATTGATTCCAAAGCTTTCCTAAATGGCAATGAGATATTACTGCCGAAAATCTGATATAGCGGGTAAATCAGTATTTGAATGAGGGAAGCATTGCGGGCAAATCTACATTGATTTCCAAAGATTTGTTGAATGCCAATCAGTCTCTTTTGCCAGAAGTCTGATATTTCGGCATGTTACATGGCTGGATGAGCTAAGCATTATGAGTAAATCAACAATTGATTGCAAGGATTCGCAACTTGCTCTTCGCCCAGTTCCATGGCGAGATAAGGTAAGCATTTTGAGTTGATGGAGAATTGATTCCAATGATTTCCTCAATGCCAGTGAGTCTTTACTGCCGAAAATCTGATATAGCGGGTAAGTCAGTATGTGCATGAGGGCAGCATTTTGTGTAAATCTACATTGATTTCCAAACATTTGCGGAATGCCAATCAGTCTCTTTTGCCAAATGTCTGATATGTCGGCACGTTACATGGCTGGATGAGGGAAGCATTTTGAGTAACCCCAGAATTGAGTCCAAAGATTTCCTCAACACAAATGAAACCTTACTCGCCACAAATCTGACATTGCGGCAAAGTGCATATCTCGATGGTTTAAGCATTTTAGTAAATCCACATTTGATTGCAAGGATTCGCAATTTGCTCTGCGGCAAGTTGCATGACGAGATACGGTAAGCATTTTGAGTTAATGGAGAATTGATTTCAAAGAAATCCTCAATGCCAACGAGCTATTACTGCCCAAAATCTGATATAGCGGATAAGTCAGTATCTGAATGAGGGAAGCATTTTGTGGAAATCTACATTGATTTCCAAAGATTTGCTCAAAGCCAATCAGTTTGTTTTGCCAGAAGTCTGATATTTCGGCACGTTAGATGGCTGGATGAGCTAAGCATTATGAGTAAATCCACATTTGATTGCAAGGATTCGCAACTTGCTCCTCGCCCAGTTCCATGGCGAGATAAGGTAAGCATTTTCAGTTAATGGAGAATTGATTCCAATGAATTCCTCAATGCCAGTGAGTCTTTACTGCCGAAAATCTGATATAGCGGGTAAGTCAGTATGTGAATGAGGGCAGCATTTTGTGTAAATCTACAATGATTTCCAAACATTTGCGGAATGCCAATCAGTCTCTTTTGCCAAATGTCTGATATTTCGGCACGTTACATGGCTGGATGAGGTAAGTGTTCTGAGTAAATCCAGAATTGAGTCCAAAGATTTCCTCAATGCCAATGAGCTTTGAAAGCCAGAAATCTGATCTTGATGTAATGTGCATATCTGGATGATGTAAGCATTTTGAGTAACCCCAGAATTTATTCCAAAGATTTCCTCAACACAAATGAAACATTACTCGCCACAAATCTGACATTGCGGCAAAGTGCATATCTCGATGGTTTAAGCATTTTAGTAAATCCACATTTGATTGCAAGGATTCGTAATTTGTTCTTCGGCAAGTTGCATGGCGAGATAAGTTAAGCATTTTCAGTTAATTGAGAATTGATTCCAAAGCTTTCCTAAATGGCAATGAGATATTACTGCCGAAAATCTGATATAGCGGGTAAATCAGTATTTGAATGAGGGAAGCATTGCGGGCAAATCTACATTGATTTCCAAAGATTTGTTGAATGCCAATCAGTCTCTTTTGCCAGAAGTCTGATATTTCGGCATGTTACATGGCTGGATGAGCTAAGCATTATGAGTAAATCAACAATTGATTGCAAGGATTCGCAACTTGCTCTTCGCCCAGTTCCATGGCGAGATAAGGTAAGCATTTTGAGTTGATGGAGAATTGATTCCAATGATTTCCTCAATGCCAGTGAGTCTTTACTGCCGAAAATCTGATATAGCGGGTAAGTCAGTATGTGCATGAGGGCAGCATTTTGTGTAAATCTACATTGATTTCCAAACATTTGCGGAATGCCAATCAGTCTCTTTTGCCAAATGTCTGATATGTCGGCACGTTACATGGCTGGATGAGGGAAGCATTTTGAGTAACCCCAGAATTGAGTCCAAAGATTTCCTCAACACAAATGAAACCTTACTCGCCACAAATCTGACATTGCGGCAAAGTGCATATCTCGATGGTTTAAGCATTTTAGTAAATCCACATTTGATTGCAAGGATTCGCAATTTGCTCTGCGGCAAGTTGCATGACGAGATACGGTAAGCATTTTGAGTTAATGGAGAATTGATTTCAAAGAAATCCTCAATGCCAACGAGCTATTACTGCCCAAAATCTGATATAGCGGATAAGTCAGTATCTGAATGAGGGAAGCATTTTGTGGAAATCTACATTGATTTCCAAAGATTTGCTCAAAGCCAATCAGTTTGTTTTGCCAGAAGTCTGATATTTCGGCACGTTAGATGGCTGGATGAGCTAAGCATTATGAGTAAATCCACATTTGATTGCAAGGATTCGCAACTTGCTCCTCGCCCAGTTCCATGGCGAGATAAGGTAAGCATTTTCAGTTAATGGAGAATTGATTCCAATGAATTCCTCAATGCCAGTGAGTCTTTACTGCCGAAAATCTGATATAGCGGGTAAGTCAGTATGTGAATGAGGGCAGCATTTTGTGTAAATCTACAATGATTTCCAAACATTTGCGGAATGCCAATCAGTCTCTTTTGCCAAATGTCTGATATTTCGGCACGTTACATGGCTGGATGAGGTAAGTGTTCTGAGTAAATCCAGAATTGAGTCCAAAGATTTCCTCAATGCCAATGAGCTTTGAAAGCCAGAAATCTGATCTTGATGTAATGTGCATATCTGGATGATGTAAGCATTTTGAGTAACCCCAGAATTTATTCCAAAGATTTCCTCAACACAAATGAAACATTACTCGCCACAAATCTGACATTGCGGCAAAGTGCATATCTCGATGGTTGAAGCATTTTAGTAAATCCACATTTGATTGCAAGGATTCGTAATTTGTTCTTCGGCAAGTTGCATGGCGAGATAAGTTAAGCATTTTCAGTTAATTGAGAATTGATTCCAAAGCTTTCCTAAATGGCAATGAGATATTACTGCCGAAAATCTGATATAGCGGGTAAATCAGTATTTGAATGAGGGAAGCATTGCGTGTAAATCTACATTGATTTCCAAAGATTTGTTGAATGCCAATCAGTCTCTTTTGCCAAAAGACTGATATGTCGTCACCTTATATGGCTGGATGAAGTAAGCATTTTGAGTAAATCCAGAATTGAGTCCAAAGAGTTCCTCAATGCCATTGCGCTTTGAAAGCCAGAAATCTGATCTTGATGCAAAGTGCATATCTGGATGAGGAAAGCATATTGAGTAACCCCAGAGTTGATCCCAAAGATTTCCTCAACACAAATGGAACCTTACTCGCCAAAAATCTGACATTGCGGCAAAATGCTTATCTCGATGGGTTCAGCATTTTAGGTAATCCACATTTGATTGCAAGGATTCGCAATTTGTTCTTCGGCAAGTTGCACGGCGAGATAAGTTAAGCATTTTCAGTTAATTGAGAATTGATTCCAAAGCTTTCCTCAATGTCACTGAGTTATTACTGCCGAAAATCTGATATAGCGGGTAAGTCAGTATGTGAATGAGGGAAGCATTGCGGGCAAATCTACATTGATTTCCAAAGATTTGTTGAATGCCAATCAGTCTCTTTTGCCAGAAGTCTGATATTTCGGCATGTTACATGGCTGGATGAGCTAAGCATTATGAGTAAATCAACAATTGATTGCAAGGATTCGCAACTTGCTCTTCGCCCAGTTCCATGGCGAGATAAGGTAAGCATTTTGAGTTGATGGAGAATTGATTCCAATGATTTCCTCAATGCCAGTGAGTCTTTACTGCCGAAAATCTGATATAGCGGGTAAGTCAGTATGTGCATGAGGGCAGCATTTTGTGTAAATCTACATTGATTTCCAAACATTTGCGGAATGCCAATCAGTCTCTTTTGCCAAATGTCTGATATGTCGGCACGTTACATGGCTGGATGAGGGAAGCATTTTGAGTAACCCCAGAATTGAGTCCAAAGATTTCCTCAACACAAATGAAACCTTACTCGCCACAAATCTGACATTGCGGCAAAGTGCATATCTCGATGGTTTAAGCATTTTAGTAAATCCACATTTGATTGCAAGGATTCGCAATTTGCTCTGCGGCAAGTTGCATGACGAGATACGGTAAGCATTTTGAGTTAATGGAGAATTGATTTCAAAGAAATCCTCAATGCCAACGAGCTATTACTGCCCAAAATCTGATATAGCGGATAAGTCAGTATCTGAATGAGGGAAGCATTTTGTGGAAATCTACATTGATTTCCAAAGATTTGCTCAAAGCCAATCAGTTTGTTTTGCCAGAAGTCTGATATTTCGGCACGTTAGATGGCTGGATGAGCTAAGCATTATGAGTAAATCCACATTTGATTGCAAGGATTCGCAACTTGCTCCTCGCCCAGTTCCATGGCGAGATAAGGTAAGCATTTTCAGTTAATGGAGAATTGATTCCAATGAATTCCTCAATGCCAGTGAGTCTTTACTGCCGAAAATCTGATATAGCGGGTAAGTCAGTATGTGAATGAGGGCAGCATTTTGTGTAAATCTACAATGATTTCCAAACATTTGCGGAATGCCAATCAGTCTCTTTTGCCAAATGTCTGATATTTCGGCACGTTACATGGCTGGATGAGGTAAGTTTCTGAGTAAATCCAGAATTGAGTCCAAAGATTTCCTCAATGCCAATGAGCTTTGAAAGCCAGAAATCTGATCTTGATGTAATGTGCATATCTGGATGATGTAAGCATTTTGAGTAACCCCAGAATTTATTCCAAAGATTTCCTCAACACAAATGAAACATTACTCGCCACAAATCTGACATTGCGGCAAAGTGCATATCTCGATGGTTTAAGCATTTTAGTAAATCCACATTTGATTGCAAGGATTCGTAATTTGTTCTTCGGCAAGTTGCATGGCGAGATAAGTTAAGCATTTTCAGTTAATTGAGAATTGATTCCAAAGCTTTCCTAAATGGCAATGAGATATTACTGCCGAAAATCTGATATAGCGGGTAAATCAGTATTTGAATGAGGGAAGCATTGCGGGCAAATCTACATTGATTTCCAAAGATTTGTTGAATGCCAATCAGTCTCTTTTGCCAGAAGTCTGATATTTCGGCATGTTACATGGCTGGATGAGCTAAGCATTATGAGTAAATCAACAATTGATTGCAAGGATTCGCAACTTGCTCTTCGCCCAGTTCCATGGCGAGATAAGGTAAGCATTTTGAGTTGATGGAGAATTGATTCCAATGATTTCCTCAATGCCAGTGAGTCTTTACTGCCGAAAATCTGATATAGCGGGTAAGTCAGTATGTGCATGAGGGCAGCATTTTGTGTAAATCTACATTGATTTCCAAACATTTGCGGAATGCCAATCAGTCTCTTTTGCCAAATGTCTGATATGTCGGCACGTTACATGGCTGGATGAGGGAAGCATTTTGAGTAACCCCAGAATTGAGTCCAAAGATTTCCTCAACACAAATGAAACCTTACTCGCCACAAATCTGACATTGCGGCAAAGTGCATATCTCGATGGTTTAAGCATTTTAGTAAATCCACATTTGATTGCAAGGATTCGCAATTTGCTCTGCGGCAAGTTGCATGACGAGATACGGTAAGCATTTTGAGTTAATGGAGAATTGATTTCAAAGAAATCCTCAATGCCAACGAGCTATTACTGCCCAAAATCTGATATAGCGGATAAGTCAGTATCTGAATGAGGGAAGCATTTTGTGGAAATCTACATTGATTTCCAAAGATTTGCTCAAAGCCAATCAGTTTGTTTTGCCAGAAGTCTGATATTTCGGCACGTTAGATGGCTGGATGAGCTAAGCATTATGAGTAAATCCACATTTGATTGCAAGGATTCGCAACTTGCTCCTCGCCCAGTTCCATGGCGAGATAAGGTAAGCATTTTCAGTTAATGGAGAATTGATTCCAATGAATTCCTCAATGCCAGTGAGTCTTTACTGCCGAAAATCTGATATAGCGGGTAAGTCAGTATGTGAATGAGGGCAGCATTTTGTGTAAATCTACAATGATTTCCAAACATTTGCGGAATGCCAATCAGTCTCTTTTGCCAAATGTCTGATATTTCGGCACGTTACATGGCTGGATGAGGTAAGTGTTCTGAGTAAATCCAGAATTGAGTCCAAAGATTTCCTCAATGCCAATGAGCTTTGAAAGCCAGAAATCTGATCTTGATGTAATGTGCATATCTGGATGATGTAAGCATTTTGAGTAACCCCAGAATTTATTCCAAAGATTTCCTCAACACAAATGAAACATTACTCGCCACAAATCTGACATTGCGGCAAAGTGCATATCTCGATGGTTTAAGCATTTTAGTAAATCCACATTTGATTGCAAGGATTCGTAATTTGTTCTTCGGCAAGTTGCATGGCGAGATAAGTTAAGCATTTTCAGTTAATTGAGAATTGATTCCAAAGCTTTCCTAAATGGCAATGAGATATTACTGCCGAAAATCTGATATAGCGGGTAAATCAGTATTTGAATGAGGGAAGCATTGCGTGTAAATCTACATTGATTTCCAAAGATTTGTTGAATGCCAATCAGTCTCTTTTGCCAAAAGACTGATATGTCGTCACCTTATATGGCTGGATGAAGTAAGCATTTTGAGTAAATCCAGAATTGAGTCCAAAGAGTTCCTCAATGCCATTGCGCTTTGAAAGCCAGAAATCTGATCTTGATGCAAAGTGCATATCTGGATGAGGAAAGCATATTGAGTAACCCCAGAGTTGATCCCAAAGATTTCCTCAACACAAATGGAACCTTACTCGCCAAAAATCTGACATTGCGGCAAAATGCTTATCTCGATGGGTTCAGCATTTTAGGTAATCCACATTTGATTGCAAGGATTCGCAATTTGTTCTTCGGCAAGTTGCACGGCGAGATAAGTTAAGCATTTTCAGTTCATTGAGAATTGATTCCAAAGCTTTCCTCAATGTCACTGAGTTATTACTGCCGAAAATCTGATATAGCGGGTAAGTCAGTATGTGAATGAGGGAAGCATTGCGGGCAAATCTACATTGATTTCCAAAGATTTGTTGAATGCCAATCAGTCTCTTTTGCCAGAAGTCTGATATTTCGGCATGTTACATGGCTGGATGAGCTAAGCATTATGAGTAAATCAACAATTGATTGCAAGGATTCGCAACTTGCTCTTCGCCCAGTTCCATGGCGAGATAAGGTAAGCATTTTGAGTTGATGGAGAATTGATTCCAATGATTTCCTTAATGCCAGTGAGTCTTTACTGCCGAAAATCTGATATAGCGGGTAAGTCAGTATGTGCATGAGGGCAGCATTTTGTGTAAATCTACATTGATTTCCAAACATTTGCGGAATGCCAATCAGTCTCTTTTGCCAAATGTCTGATATGTCGGCACGTTACATGGCTGGATGAGGGAAGCATTTTGAGTAACCCCAGAATTGAGTCCAAAGATTTCCTCAACACAAATGAAACCTTACTCGCCACAATTCTGACATTGCGGCAAAGTGCATATCTCGATGGTTTAAGCATTTTAGTAAATCCACATTTGATTGCAAGGATTCGCAATTTGCTCTGCGGCAAGTTGCATGACGAGATACGGTAAGCATTTTGAGTTAATGGAGAATTGATTTCAAAGAAATCCTCAATGCCAACGAGCTATTACTGCCCAAAATCTGATATAGCGGATAAGTCAGTATCTGAATGAGGGAAGCATTTTGTGGAAATCTACATTGATTTCCAAAGATTTGCTCAAAGCCAATCAGTTTGTTTTGCCAGAAGTCTGATATTTCGGCACGTTAGATGGCTGGATGAGCTAAGCATTATGAGTAAATCCACATTTGATTGCAAGGATTCGCAACTTGCTCCTCGCCCAGTTCCATGGCGAGATAAGGTAAGCATTTTCAGTTAATGGAGAATTGATTCCAATGAATTCCTCAATGCCAGTGAGTCTTTACTGCCGAAAATCTGATATAGCGGGTAAGTCAGTATGTGAATGAGGGCAGCATTTTGTGTAAATCTACAATGATTTCCAAACATTTGCGGAATGCCAATCAGTCTCTTTTGCCAAATGTCTGATATTTCGGCACGTTACATGGCTGGATGAGGTAAGTGTTCTGAGTAAATCCAGAATTGAGTCCAAAGATTTCCTCAATGCCAATGAGCTTTGAAAGCCAGAAATCTGATCTTGATGTAATGTGCATATCTGGATGATGTAAGCATTTTGAGTAACCCCAGAATTTATTCCAAAGATTTCCTCAACACAAATGAAACATTACTCGCCACAAATCTGACATTGCGGCAAAGTGCATATCTCGATGGTTTAAGCATTTTAGTAAATCCACATTTGATTGCAAGGATTCGTAATTTGTTCTTCGGCAAGTTGCATGGCGAGATAAGTTAAGCATTTTCAGTTAATTGAGAATTGATTCCAAAGCTTTCCTAAATGGCAATGAGATATTACTGCCGAAAATCTGATATAGCGGGTAAATCAGTATTTGAATGAGGGAAGCATTGCGTATAAATCTACATTGATTTCCAAAGATTTGTTGAATGCCAATCAGTCTCTTTTGCCAAAAGACTGATATGTCGTCACCTTATATGGCTGGATGAAGTAAGCATTTTGAGTAAATCCAGAATTGAGTCCAAAGAGTTCCTCAATGCCATTGCGCTTTGAAAGCCAGAAATCTGATCTTGATGCAAAGTGCATATCTGGATGAGGAAAGCATATTGAGTAACCCCAGAGTTGATCCCAAAAATTTCCTCAACACAAATGGAACCTTACTCGCCAAAAATCTGACATTGCGGCAAAATGCTTATCTCGATGGGTTCAGCATTTTAGGTAATCCACATTTGATTGCAAGGATTCGCAATTTGTTCTTCGGCAAGTTGCACGGCGAGATAAGTTAAGCATTTTCAGTTCATTGAGAATTGATTCCAAAGCTTTCCTCAATGTCACTGAGTTATTACTGCCGAAAATCTGATATAGCGGGTAAGTCAGTATGTGAATGAGGGAAGCATTGCGGGCAAATCTACATTGATTTCCAAAGATTTGTTGAATGCCAATCAGTCTCTTTTGCCAGAAGTCTGATATTTCGGCATGTTACATGGCTGGATGAGCTAAGCATTATGAGTAAATCAACAATTGATTGCAAGGATTCGCAACTTGCTCTTCGCCCAGTTCCATGGCGAGATAAGGTAAGCATTTTGAGTTGATGGAGAATTGATTCCAATGATTTCCTCAATGCCAGTGAGTCTTTACTGCCGAAAATCTGATATAGCGGGTAAGTCAGTATGTGCATGAGGGCAGCATTTTGTGTAAATCTACATTGATTTCCAAACATTTGCGGAATGCCAATCAGTCTCTTTTGCCAAATGTCTGATATTTCGGCACGTTACATGGCTGGATGAGGTAAGTGTTGTGAGTAAATCCAGAATTGAGTCGAAAGATTTCCGCAATGCCAATGAGCTTTTATCGCCAGGAATCTGATCTTGATGCAATGTTCATATCTGGATGAGGTAAGCATATTGAGTAGCCCCAGGGTTCATCCCAAAGATTTCCTCAACACAAATGAAACCTTACTCGCCAAAAATCTGACATTGCGGCGAAGTGCTTATCTCGAAGGGTTCAGCATTTTAGTCAATCCACAATTGATTGCAAGGATTCGCAATTTGTTCTTCGGCAAGTTGCATTGCGAGAGAAGTTAAGCATTTTTAGTTAATTGAGAATTGATTCCAAAGCTTTCCTCAATGTCAATGTTATTACTGCCGAAAATCTGCTACAGCGGGTAAGTCAGTATGTGAATGAGGGAAGCATTGCAGGTAAATCTACATTGATTTCCAAAGATTTGTTGAATGCCAATCAAAGTACTCTGCCTGCCTGCCAAAACGGAGTATAGTTATAGTAACGATCTGTTTTGATATGTAAATGGTTTGTGAGTGGTTGCCTGATATAATCATCCTGTTTCAATAGGTTTGTGGGTGTGGAGTTTGATGTGTAAATGGTTTTCTTTTATAGTTATCCCGTTAATGGGTTTTCTGGTCTAGAGTTTTAATATGTAAAGTTTGGTTTAAGAGTGTGATAATTGCTTTATGTCTCTGAATTCCTTTGGACAATGGGTGTTTGATGGGATGTCAGGAAGTTTTCCAGGTCTCAAGATATTTTCTGAATAGCATATTGATGCGAGTTCCTGAGTCTTTGTCAACCTGGTTTCTGTGTTTAAAAGATGCCTGCTTGCCTTACTCACACCTTTCTGGCTGAATGCTGTCCTGTTTTGCTTCATTTATCGAGTTATAGTTTAAGAAATATTCTAATCCTAATACCCACAAAATTTATGCCCGCCTACAGTCCCCCCTGTCGGTCAAAAGTGAATTTTTGTTGTTTATTTCCTTTTCACTTTTCTAACCGATCTTTCTCCCCTTTATTATATTTTGTGTCCGGTGCTTCCTGCCTCCGTACGCTGCAGTCGTACAGTTTAGGGGAGTCCCGGAGTTTGTCAAATCATGTGTAGGCGGGAGTAATCATCCCGCTTGGCTACCTGCCCCATCATACCAATTGTTCTAACTAAGTTCTTATGTGCTTTCATTCTCACCGCTGGCGGTAGGTATAACATGTAGCCAATCCCCAGGAAAGGGCTAAGATGAGTTGGATGACCACCAGTGTGTGCGATGTAATTCGGACCCAGGGGTGGATGTTTACATTTAGACCCCAGTCCCACACCTTCTGTACCCATGTTTGACTTCGTAACGCCGTCTCGGTATCTTGTTCCAAGGTTTTGATGTGTGACTGTAACCGGTGGTATAATCGGACGGAGTGTCCTACTTTAAGTCGGAGCTCCCTTAGGACTTCGGTCAGGTGTGGGATGGGGGCTTGCTCGGGTTCTTGGTAGTCTCTTAGGTTGTCTTTTAGGGGGTCTGTGGCATTAAAGGCTATGGTCTGCCTATTTCGAATATTGGTGATGTGAGCTTGACCTATAGTGACTGCCTTGCGAGGGGTAAAACAGAAGTTAGGGTCGGGGATTGGGCATGTTAATCCGTTATATGTCAATGATGTACGTGTGGTGGCTACACAGTATCTACCCCGCCCCCCGTATCCTGCCCGGGCGAAATGTGGGTCTGCGGGTATAATCTCTAAGGTGCAGTCCTGTGTTCGGTTAAACCCACATTCTGCTGCCTCTCCTTGTCTCAGTGGGTGAGGACAGATTGTGACCTCTCCCCTCTGCTTGCACCCTGCGAGAGAAACACTGGACATTAGGCCATGTTTGGAGATGGCCATGTTTTCGGTTATGTGGTAGCGGAGGGAAGCATTGCCCCTAACAACACCAATATTTTCAATTCGGAAGATGGGGAATGGTCCAGCGTCCTGTGTGACCGTTGGAATTAGCAGAACCATTCCTATCCCGGTGCCCTCACTAACCTCGCAGTCGGGGATTACTGGATATACTCGTGTCATCCCCTTCAGGGTCCGGTCATCCAGCACCCCCTTCTGATCTGCGAGTTGCGCTAGTTGGGCGCTGTCGATCCAATCGGGCACTTCCCCCCTGTGTACCTGGTCCAAATTGTGTCGTATTTGTGCCACCATCCACTGACCATATGCATGGCATAACTGTCCCTGTTGTACCCGGGCAGTGTCTTCCCTTTCCCTGTCTATGAGGCGATTGATAGTTCGGGCATGTGCTTCTAACACTGCAATCCCATCTAGTTGGATATGGGCGCCCGCTTCCCCTAAGAATGCTTGTTCCGCCTGCTGGTCTAATGACCGCTGTAATATGTTTTTCATTACCCCTTTCAGCTGTTCAATTTTACTGTTGAGGCCCTGGATGTCAATGGAGTTAATCATTGTGTCTCCTGTATTCAGCCCTGTGAGCATATCATTGATAATACCCCGTTTGCTTCGGTATGTGTTGGTGTTTATGTTTCCCCTGTAGTGTGTGGCCCCCATTGCGTCAATGGCCCGTTTTATGGTCTCTCTCTCTAACATCTGATACAAGTTCTGTACCTGTTCTGAGCAATGCCTGTTCTGAGCAATTCCTGAAATGTCGATCAGGACAGGTACCACCTCATGTTTTACGTTGTCGTACACAATTTCCCCCTCGTTCCACAACACCAGTCCTCCCTCCGGTCCCCTGCTTTGCAAGGGGGTCTGTTCTGGAGGTCCCGCTGTTGAATGCATGTTCGGAGTCCTTCTAAAGTGCAAGTGAAGCAGATCTCGTTGATACCCGGGTAAACTTGTAGCCATGCGTTATGATAAGTTCTACTGTTCATAGGGTCCGGTCCAGCTGGCACACATAGTGCCTCGGATGTGTTGAAGGCTATCCCGTGGAATCGCGGGTAGATGGGGTGTTCTTCGGGTGCCACACTCGTCAGGAAGGTCGCCGCGAGGATCATCCTCCAAGTGGTCCACATGGTTCTGGAGAGGGGTTGGGGGAGGATATATAAAACCTGGTGGCCGCCAGTCGTTAGGTTCATATTAGGTGATGAACTTGTCTTACTTATCTTATTCTTATTTCTATCTACATATATACATTCATGCCTCGGTTGGCATATAGTTCCTTTAGTGTTGGAAAATAAAGGTTGTTATTTCGATTTCCGCTGTAAGGACAAAGATGGTTAAGGGCCAATACGTGGAGTGGACGGAGCATCCTCTGTCCTTTCAGTCAGTCTGCTCTGTCCTCTTTCCCCGTGGTGATAGGATTTTAATTGCGACCAATGTTTCCATCGGCCTTTTCCTTTCACATCGACACACGCACATGTATCGCTGGTAAGGATAACCTCGTGGGGTCCCAGCCATTTCGGTGCAAACCCGGGTCGGTCTGGGGCAATCCGAATCAAAACCCTATCCCCTACTCGAGGGAGGGTGGGGGTATGACTGACATTTTCCTTTTTAGCCTGGTCTCTAATGGCTTGCTGGTCCCTGGCTGTGTGGTGCAGGTCTCGGAGTTGTGAATCTAAGTGTTGCACATATCGTTTGAGCTTGTCCCGGAGGGGTGTCATTTCTTCCCCTCCCACGGCGATGTTTTCGGGGAGTCGCATTGCTCTCCCGGTCATTAGTTCGAACGGGGTGAGCCCTATGGTTCGACCTGGGGTGGCCCGTAGGCGCATCAGGATACAGGGAAGGACATCTACCCACCCCTGACCTGTTTCTGCGATAGTTTTTGCTATCGTGTTCTTGAGGGTGCGATTCATTCTCTCTACCATTCCAGCACTCTGGGGGTGGTATGGTATATGGAACCGCTGTCGGATCCCTAAGGTTTTACATGCGTGTTTCATTACCTTGCCTGTGAAGTGTGTCCCCTGGTCGGAGTCCAGTTGTAACGGGACTCCCCATCTGGGTATTATCTCATATGCTAAGATGTGGGCTACAGTGGTTGCCCCGCAATCCCGGGTTGGGAAGGCTTCTACCCATCGGGTGAACTGGTCAATGAGGACCAGGCAGTACTTCTTCCCACGACTGGTGGGTAGAGGGCCGATGAAGTCAATTTGGAGGTTTTCCCAAGGTCCCTTTGGCCTGGGTTGGTTTGCTAGTTTAACCTTCAGGGGCCGGCCAGGGTTATGCTGTGCGCATATGATGCATCTTTGGCAGTGCTTAGCTACATCCCGCCCCATCCCTGGCCACCACCAATCTCCTGATAAACGAGCTAGGGTCCCATCCCGTCCGGAGTGGTTTGGTTCGTGGTGGAGTCGAAGTAGTTCCGCCTGTATGAATGAGGGGGCGACTACTTGATGTCCTTTCCTCCATATACCATCTTCGTCTAAGGACGCCCCGGTCTGTTTCCACCGCGCCACCTCGTCTGGGTCAGCGCTACCCTGTAGTTTATGAACATCCATCTCTTCCATGGGGGAAGAGGTGATGGCAGCTATCTGTGGGAGGGCTTCCCCTGCTGCAGCTTTAGCAGCGGCATCTGCTAGTTGGTTCCCCTTCTGCTCTACAGTCCTTGTCTTTTGATGGGCTTTTATTTTAATTACGGCTGCTTCTGAGGGTAGTCTGGATGCTGTGGCCAGGTCTCGAATTATATTTTCATGTTTTATGTGTCCCCCCGCTGCGGTAATGAATCCGCGCCTATTCCATGCTATCATATAGTCGTGAACCACCCCGAACGCATATTGACTGTCCCGTGTATATGTTTACCCTTTTGTCCCTTCCTGCGCTAAGGGCCTTTGTTAATGCTATAAGCTTGGCCACTTGAGCAGAGGTCTCCCCCCCCATGGTGCCCTTTGCTATTAGTGTTCCTTCCTGATCGACCACTGCCCATCCTGTGCGGTACTGTCCCTCCACCTGCCTTCGGGACCCGAAACGTATAGTATTATATCGGGGTTCTCCAGTGGCTGATCACTAATCCCATCCTCTGTATCCATGTCTGGGTTAATCGGACAGTGATGTGGACTGCCGTCTGGAAGGAACCCCTCTGCTGGGTTTCTTCCGGTATCTCGTACGATTTTAATAGATTGGTCCTGAGGAAGGAGCACTGCCTCCCAAGTTGCCCTTCGAGCATCTGAAACAGTTCGGAGTCGACCTGTGTTTAATAATTCTACTATTGTATGTTTTGTGTGCAGGATGATCTGTCCTAACATAGTAATGGGTTCGCACACCCTGACTGCCCATGCGGCACAGTCCAGGGCTGCCACACATTTGAGTAGTCCTTTGGCTATCGGGGACTGCCGCACCGAATAATATGCTACAGGTCTCATGGTGCCCCCACTTTCTTGAGTCACAACGGAGCTATAGAATCCGTCCTCCGCATTATAAAAAAGATGGAACGGTTTCGCTATGTTGGGCAGGCATAAGGCTGGGGCCGCTAATAATTCTGATTTCAGGTGGGAGTATGCTGTTTCTTGTTCGGGTCCCCATTCAATGATTTCTGCCCCCGGCCTCCCCTCTTTTACCAATCGCTGGATAGGTTCTGCTATGGATGCAAACTGATCGATGAAATTCCGACAGTAATTAAAGAGTCCCATTACCCTACGCACCCCCCTAACTGTGTTCGGACGGGTCATGTTGGCAATTGCTGTTTTTCGGTCCGTGGGAAGGGTTTTCTTTCCCTGACTTATGTAATGCCCCAGATATCGGACCTCTGGTTTTGCGAGTTGTGCTTTGGTTGGGTTAACCTTAAATCCTGCTGTTTGTAAGCCCCGCAGGATTACTGACAGGGCTCCCAAATGCCCCGTCGGGTTAGTGGAGGCGATCAAGATGTCATCCACATATTGGAGAAAAGCGCTCTCATAGGGGGATAAGTTACAATTTTCGAGGGCTTTGCTCATAACCCGGTGGAATATGTTGGGGCTATTGTGGAATCCCTGGGGGAGACGGGTCCAGGTGTACTGTCTACCTCCACAGGTGAAGGCAAACTTCTCCTGGGAGTCTGGGTGGAGTGGAATTGACCAGAATCCGTTTGCTATGTCTAGCACGGAGAAGATACAATATTCAGGTCGCAGTCCGTTAAATATAGTGGCCGGGCTCGCAACGATAGGGTGTTCCTTTGGGGTGACCTTATTCAGGGCGGTATAGTCGATGGTTAGTCGGTAGTTCCCGTCTGGCTTACGGACGGGCCACATCGGGGAATTTGTGTGGGACACGGTGGGTCTCAGGATGCCCCGTTTAACCAAAGCCTGGACGATTGTTTCGGTTGCCTGTAACGCCTCGGGTTTTATGGGATATTGTTTATGAGGGGCATGGGCTGGTCCTTGTATTTGTAAAGGAAGGATTGTGACGAGACCGCAGTCTTGCTTGCCTGTAGCCCAGACCCGGGGTAGTGCTTGACATAAGAGTCCCACTAGTCCCTCCTTCTTCCAGTCTCGGGCCGTCGGAGCCGGAGCCCCCATGCCTATGGCTGCTACGTTCTTATTAGGGACCCAGTATCCTTGGATCCCGCTCTTGTGTTCTTTCCTTGCCGTCCACAGCAGGCGCTTATTGAAAGCGTCCACCACTGCTCCTAACTCTCCCAGGAGGTCTATTCCCAAAATTGTCCCTTCTTCATTTGGGCCCACCCAGAAGTGTACGGGGAGTATGATCCCCTCTACCTCAAGTAACACTGCTTCGCTCTGATATGCTATAGTCCTATCCCCCCCTATTCCTACTACTACTATGGAACGGTGGGTGGTGGGTAGTGCCATGTTGGTGAGGGATATCGAAGCCCCCGTATCTATTAATATTTTGCATCGCCGGCCCCCTAACGATGCATTCACCCAGATACGGGGGTCCGTTCCCGGGGCGGGGGCCGATGCCACTCATGCAGATTTTTGTGCCGCCAAGGTTTGTATAATGTCCAGCAGCTGCTGGTGGCTGAGGTGCGCTGGGTCCGAAACCACCTCGTTCTCCCTTATATCTGGGGCGCTTGCCGGGGTTTTCTCCAGTCTCTTCGGGGGCGCTCCCTTTCTCCTTGGGATCCTTCTGTCTTTGCAGGTAGATTCGGTGTGTCCGATTCTGCCGCACTTATTACATGTATTAGGAGGGTGCGGGATTATAGCTCGGCATTCCCTTTTGAAATGGCCTAATTCCCCGCACCTGTAGCAATTTCCTCCTTCAGTTCCTACCGCTGATATCCCTGCTCTGGCGCCCTGTGTTTTCCTTTGCTGGTCGTCTACAGTGACAGCCCAGTTTTCTAATTCATCGAAGGTGTTAAAGTTTACCAATCCTGTCTTTAGGATAGCTTGGTGTGCTGGGCTCAGCCCATCCCTATATAACTGGAGGAATGCCGGGTTCTGTCTATCTGCATCTGGCATTCCTCCGTGGGCTACAAAGGCATCGAATTTTCGTCGCCCGTATTCCTGAGCCCCTTCCTCCTTTTTCTGCGTTACTCCTACTATTACACTCCAACTCACGGGGACCTCCCCCATGGTCAGGATGATATCGTTTTTAAAGCCTGTCAGAGCCTGTTCCTGCTCCCGGCGGCTCCCGTCTAGGTCTGCACACCAAGTCCCATTCTGGTGTTCTGCCCGGAGCCGAGCCCAGTGATTCTCGGGCATCTTGGCTCTTACTAACCCTGCTATATCTCGGTTGTGTAAGTTGTGGCACAGTTGCATCTCTTTCATCTTTTGCCAAAAAATTGCGTTACTGTGCCTGGGCTGCAGGGTTGGGAGCTTTTCTAGTAATTTCATAGTGTCCCCTGGCGAGAGTGACACATAAGTCATTTTAATTTGGGCCTGCCTTCCTCGCCCGTCTCTCCCTTGTCCCCCTGGGATACATTCGATCTTAAGAGGTGCTGCTTTGGCGTTTGGGGGATCGGTGGTTACCGGGGGACTCCCCCCTGTTGGGCACCGAGGACTTGTCTCGTCTATTAAGCACTCCCAATCGGGACATTCCTCGTATGGGGCTTCACGGGAGAAGTCGGTCAGTGCCGGCAACACGGGGTTAATAGCCATCACAGCAGCATGCTTTTTCTGTTCAGCCTTTTCTTGTTTATCCTGAACGTATTTATGGACTCGCCCTGCTAGGGTGAGGTGTGCCTTCAGTATGAGGATCCAAGCCTTATCATCCTTGTTCCTCTTTTCCGTTGCCCACCATTCCCGTTGGCTCTCAAGGGGGTCTTGGGGTTTCCATCCTGTTTTAATCATGCTTTTAATTAGGTTCTTGTTTTTATCTGCTAGATAGCGGGTGAGGGACCCTTCCGGCCCCCATTCAAAAATCGTCTCAATGCTATCCATGTCGAATCTCTTAGCTAAGATCAGTGGTGTACTAATCCTGGTTTGGTGCTTCCCACAGATACTTGTGTAGGTATCCCTGGGGTTCCTGGTTTGGTGTTTCCACTGTCAGTACCTTTAAACCTTCAGCAGTAACACGCAGAGCCCGTCCTGCATGTAACGGGGAGATCACCGCTCACAGAGACAGGGGGGGGGGGGGCTCTGACCACGACTACAGGGGCCGGGGGCCACTCTTTCCTGACCAAATCCTACCGCTAAATCAATCCACAGAGGCTCGCCGTTTCCCTATCTCCCCGGGAATCACCCTGACCTGGGTGCGGACAAGCGTGGGATTGACCGCAGGTAGGAGTTCCCCCGGCGTGTAGCCGTGCTTTCGCGCTACCAGAGGTCTCCTGCTTGTAGTGCCCGAAGCACTCACAGAGGCTCCAGACTTAGTAGCGCCCGGACATGTAGCAGACTCCTCGCGGATCTGTTTCCAGTGGCCCAGACTTTCGCGCCTGCAGAGGTCCTACCCGACTTGCAGCGCCCGGACTTAAACCGAACTTCGTGAGTCCGCGTTCATTGGCCCTAACCCTGGACGTCCTCCCGGCCTCCCGGCCACTTAACCCTTGTCTTCCTTAGGTACCTTTTGGGTCAGCTAATGTCTGGTCGGGTCCGCTGTCAGGGATACACGGAATGCAACAGTACACAATCAATTACAATTCGCGACCCCGCTCACCGCTGGCACTGGGAATTCCCGCGGACTTTAAATGAGTAAAGATACTCACCCAGTGTTTGAGAGGCGATGTTCCAGCGGCGGTCACTGTCCCGGACGAGCCCCCAATTGGAAGCGCGAGTGAACAGATACCACACCACTCGCACCCAGAGCCAAGATCGATAACAGCACAGTTTATTATAGTTTTTTACGTCGACGGAGGTACAATCAGGACACAGACAAGACAGTCCCGCAAAGTACTCTGCCTGCCTGCCAAAACGGAGTATAGTTATAGTAACGATCTGTTTTGATATGTAAATGGTTTGTGAGTGGTTTCCTGATATAATCATCCTGATTCAATAGGTTTGTGGGTGTGGAGTTTGATGTGTAAATGGTTTTCTTTTATAGTTATCCCGTTAATGGGTTTTCTGGTCTAGAGTTTTAAGATGTAAAGTTTGGTTTAAGAGTGTGATAATTGCTTTATGTCTCTGAATTCCTTTGGACAATGGGTGTTTGATGGGATGTCAGGAGGTTTTCCAGGTCTCAAGATATTTTCTGAATAGCATATTGATGCGAGTTCCTGAGTCTTTGTCAACCTGGTTTCTGTGTTTAAAAGATGCCTGCTTGCCTTACTCACACCTTTCTGGCTGAATGCTGTCCTGTTTTGCTTCATTTATCGAGTTATAGTTTAAGAAATATTCTAATCCTAATACCCACAAAATTGATGCCCGCCTACAATCCCAAAGATTTCCTCAACACAAATGAAACCTTACTCGCCACAATTCGGACATTGCGGCAATGTACATATCTCGATGGGTTAAGCATTATGAGTAAATCCACAATTGATTGCAAGGATTGGCAATTTGTTCTTTGGCAAGTTTCATTGCGAGAGAAGTTAAGCATTTTTAGTTAATTGAGAATTGATTCCAAAGCTTTCCTCAATGCCAATGAGTTATAACTGCCGACAATCTGATATAGCGGGTAAGTCAGTATGTAAATGAGGGATGCATTGCGTATAAATCTACATTGATTTCCAAAGATTTGTTGAATGCCAATCAGTCTCTTTTGCCAAAAGTCTGATATTTCGGCACGTTATATGGCTGGATGAAGTAAGCATTTTGAGTAAATCCAGAATTGAGTCCAAAGAGTTCCTCAATGCCAATCAGCTTTTATCTCCAGAACTCTGATCTTGATGCAAAGTGCATATCCGGATGAGGTAAGCATATTGGGTAACCCCAGGGTTGATCCCAAAGATTTCCTCAACACAAATGAAACCTTACTCGCCAAAAATCTGACATTGCGGCGAAGTGCTCATCTCGATGGGTTCAGCATTTTAGTTAATCCACATTTTATTACAAGGATTCGCAATTTGTTCTTCGGCAAGTTGCATGGCGAGATAAGTTAATCATTTTCAGTTAATTGAGAATTGATTCCAAAGCTGTCCTCAATGCCAATGAGTTGTTACTGCCGACAATCTGATATAGCGGGTAAGTCAGAATGTGAATGAGGGAAGCATTTTGTGTAAATCTACATTGATTTCCAAACATTTGCGGAATGCCAATCAGTCGCTTTCGCCAAAGGTCTGATATTTCGGCACGTTACATGGCTGGATGAGGTAAGTGTTCTGAGTAAATTCAGAATTGAGTCCAAAGAATTCCTCAATGCCAATGAGCTTTTATCGCCCGAAATCTGGTCGGAATGCAAAGTGCAGAACCGGATGAGGTCAGCATATTGGGTAACCCCAGGGTTGATCCCAAAGATTTCCTCAACACAAATGAAACCTTACTCGCCACAAGTCTGACATTGCGGCAATGTACATACCTCGATGGGTTCAGCATTTTGGTAAATCCATATTTGATTGCAAGGATTTAAATTTGCTCTTCGGCAAGTTAGATTGCGTGATAAGTTAAGCAGTTTTAGTTAATTGAGAATTGATTCCAAAGCTTTCCTCAATGCCAATGAGTTATAACTGCCGACAATCTGATATAGCGGGTAAGTCAGGACGTGAGTGAGGGAAGCATTGCGTGTAAATCTCCATTGATTTCCAAAGATTTGTTGAATGCCAATCAGTCTCTTTTGCCAGAAGTCTGATATTTCGGCATGTTACATGGCTGGATGAGCTAAGCGTTCTGAGTAAATCCACAATTGATTGGAAGGATTCGCAATTGGTTCTTCGGCAAGTTTCATTGCGAGAGAAGTTAAGCATTTTTAGTTAATTGAGAATTGATTCCAAAGCTGTCCTCAATGCCGATGAGTTATTACTGCCGACAATCTGATATAGCGGGTAAGTCAGTATGTGAATGAGGGAAGCATTGCGTATAAATCTACATTGATTTCCAAATATTTGTTGAATGCTAATCAGTCCCTTTTGCCAAAAGTCTGATATTTCGGCACGTTATATGGCTGGATGAAGTAAACATTTTGAGTAAATCCAGAATTGAGTCCAAAGAGTTCCTCAATGCCAATCAGCTTTTATCTCCAGAACTCTGATCTTGATGCAAAGTGCATATCCGGATGAGGTAAGCATATTGGGTAACCCCAGGGTTGATCCCAAAGATTTCCTCAACACAAATGAAACCTTACTCGCCAAAAATCTGACATTGCGGCGAAGTGCTTATCTCGATGGGTTCAGCATTTTAGTTAATCCACATTTTATTACAAGGATTCGCAATTTGTTCTTCGGCAAGTTGCATGGCGAGATAAGTTAATCATTTTCAGTTAATTGAGATTTGATTCCAAAGCTGTCCTCAATGCCAATGAGTTGTTACTGCCGACAATCTGATATAGCGGGTAAGTCAGAATGTGAATGAGGGAAGCATTTTGTGTAAATCTACATTGATTTCCAAAAATTTGCGGAATGCCAATCAGTCTCTTTCGCCAAATGTCTGATATTTCGGCACGTTACATGGCTGGATGAGGTAAGTGTTCTGAGTAAATCCAGAATTGATTCCAAAGCTTTCCTCAATGCCAATGAGTTATAACTGCCGACAATCTGATATAGCGGGTAAGTCAGTATGTGAATGAGGGAAGCATTGCGTGTAAATGTACATTGATTTCCAAAGATTTGTTGAATGCCAATCAGTCTCTTTTGCCAAAAGTCTGATATTTCGGCACGTTATATGGCTGGATGAAGTAAGCATTTTGTGTAAATCCAGAATTGAGTCCAAAGAGTTCCTCAATGCCAATCAGCTTTTATCTCCAGAACTCTGATCTTGATGCAAAGTGCATATCCGGATGAGGTAAGCATATTGGGTAACCCCAGGGTTGATCCCAAAGATTTCCTCAACACAAATGAAACCTTACGCGCCAAAAGTCTGACATTGCGGAGAAGTGCTTATCTCGATGGGTTCAGCATTTTAGTCCATCCACATTTGATTACAAGGATTCGCAATTTGATCTCCGGCAAGTTGCATGGCGAGATAAGTTAAGCATTTTCAGTTAATTGAGAATTGATTCCAAAGCTTTCCTCAATGTCAATGAGTTATTACTGCCGAAAATCTGCTACAGCGGGTAAGTCAGTATGTGAGTGAGGGAAGCATTGCAGCTAAATCTACATTGATTTCCAAAGATTTGTTGAATGCCAATCAGTCTCTTTTGCCAAAAGTCTGATATTTCGGCATGTTGCATGGCTGGATGAGCTAAGCATTATGAGTAAATCCACAATTGATTGGAAGGATTCGCAATTTGTTCTTCGGCAAGTTGCATTGCTAGAGAAGTTAAGCATTTTTAGTTAATTGAGAATTGATTCCAACGCTGTCCTCAATGCCAATGAGTTATTACTGCCGACAATCTGATATAGCGGGTAAGTCAGTATGTGAATGAGGGAAGCATTGCGTGTAAATCTACATTGATTTCCAAAGATTTGTTGAATGCCAATCAGTCTCTTTTGCCAAAAGTCTGATATTTCGGCACGTTATATGGCTGGATGAAGTAAGCATTTTGAGTAAATCCAGAATTGAGTCCAAAGAGTTCCTCAATGCCAATCAGCTTTTATCTCCAGAACTCTGATCTTGATGCAAAGTGCATATCCGGATGAGGTAAGCATATTGGGTAACCCCAGAGTTGATCCCAAAGATTTCCTCAACACAAATGAAACCTTACTCGCCAAAAATCAGACATTGCGGCGAAGTGCTTATCTCGATGGGTTCAGCATTTTAGTTAATCCACATTTTATTACAAGGATTCGCAATTTGTTCTTCGGCAAGTTGCATGGCGAGATAAGTTAATCATTTTCAGTTAATTGAGAATTGATTCCAAAGCTGTCCTCAATGCCAATGAGTTGTTACTGCCGACAATCTGATATAGCGGGTAAGTCAGAATGTGAATGAGGGAAGCATTTTGTGTAAATCGACATTGATTTCCAAACATTTGCGGAATGCCAATCAGTCTCTTTCGCCAAATGTCTGATATTTCGGCACGTTACATGGCTGGATGAGGTAAGTGTTCTGAGTAAATCCAGAATTGAGTCCAAAGATTTCCTCAATGCCAATCAGCTTTTATCGCCCGAAATCTGGTCGGAATGCAAAGTGCATACCCGGATGAGGTAAGCATATTGAGTAACCCCAGGGTTGATCCCAAAGATTTCCTCAACACAGATGAAACCTTACTCGCCACAAGTCTGACATTGCGGCAATGTACATACCTCGATGGGTTCAGCATTTTTGTAAATCCATATTTGATTGCAAGGATTTAAATTTGCTCTTCGGCAAGTTACATTGCGTGATAAGTTAAGCAGTTTTAGTTAATTGAGAATTGATTCCAAAGCTTTCCTCAATGCCAATGAGTTATAACTGCCGACAATCTGATATAGCGGGTAAGTCAGTATGTGAATGAGGGAAGCATTGCGTGTAAATGTACATTGATTTCCAAAGATTTGTTGAATGCCAATCAGTCTCTTTTGCCAAAAGTCTGATATTTCGGCACGTTATATGGCTGGATGAAGTAAGCATTTTGTGTAAATCCAGAATTGAGTCCAAAGAGTTCCTCAATGCCAATCAGCTTTTATCTCCAGAACTCTGATCTTGATGCAAAGTGCATATCCGGATGAGGTAAGCATATTGGGTAACCCCAGGGTTGATCCCAAAGATTTCCTCAATACAAATGAAACCTTACTCGCCAAAACACTGACATTGCGGCGAAGTGCTTATCTCGAAGGGTTCAGCATTTTAGTCAATCCACAATTGATTGCAAGGATTCGCAATTTGTTCTTCGGCAAGTTGCATTGCGAGAGAAGTTAAGCATTTTCAGTTAATTGAGAATTGATTCCAAAGCTTTCCTCAATGTCAATGAGTTATTACTGCCGAAAATCTGCTGTAGCGGGTAAGTCAGTGTGTGAATGAGGGAAGCATTGCAGGTAAATCTACATTGATTTCCAAAGATTTGTTGAATGCCAATCAGTCTCTATTGCCAGAAGTCTGATATTTCGGCATGTTGCATGGCTGGATGAGCTAAGCATTATGAGTAAATCCACAATTGATTGGAAGGATTCGCAATTGGTTCTTCGGCAAGTTTCATTGCGAGAGAAGTTAAGCATTTTTAGTTAATTGAGAATTGATTCCAAAGCTGTCCTCAATGCCAATGAGTTATTACTGCCGACAATCTGATATAGCGGGTAAGTCAGTATGTGAATGAGGGATGCATTGCGTATAAATCTACATTGATTTCCAAAGATTTGTTGAATGCCAATCAGTCTCTTTTGCCAAAAGTCTGATATTTCGGCACGTTATATGGCTGGATGAAGTAAGCATTTTGTGTAAATCCAGAATTGAGTCCAAAGAGTTCCTCAATGCCAATCAGCTTTTATCTCCAGAACTCTGATCTTGATGCAAAGTGCATATCCGGATGAGGTAAGCATATTGGGTAACCCCAGGGTTGATCCCAAAGATTTCCTCAATACAAATGAAACCTTACTCGCCAAAACACTGACATTGGGGCGAAGTGCTTATCTCGAAGGGTTCAGCATTTTAGTCAATCCACAATTGATTGCAAGGATTCGCAATTTGATCTTCGGCAAGTTGCATTGCGAGAGAAGTTAAGCATTTTCAGTTAATTGAGAATTGATTCCAAAGCTTTCCTCAATGTCAATGAGTTATTACTGCCGAAAATCTGCTGTAGCGGGTAAGTCAGTGTGTGAATGAGGGAAGCATTGCAGGTAAATCTACATTGATTTCCAAAGATTTGTTGAATGCCAATCAGTCTCTATTGCCAGAAGTCTGATATGTCGGCATGTTGCATGGCTGGATGAGCTAAGCATTATGAGTAAATCCACAATTGATTGGAAGGATTCGCAATTGGTTCTTCGGCAAGTTTCATTGCGAGAGAAGTTAAGCATTTTTAGTTAATTGAGAATTGATTCCAAAGCTGTCCTCAATGCCAATGAGTTATTACTGCCGACAATCTGATATAGCGGGTAAGTCAGTATGTGAATGAGGGATGCATTGCGTATAAATCTACATTGATTTCCAAAGATTTGTTGAATGCCAATCAGTCTCTTTTGCCAAAAGTCTGATATTTCGGCACGTTATATGGCTGGATGAAGTAAGCATTTTGTGTAAATCCAGAATTGAGTCCAAAGAGTTCCTCAATGCCAATCAGCTTTTATCTCCAGAACTCTGATCTTGATGCAAAGTGCATATCCGGATGAGGTAAGCATATTGGGTAACCCCAGGGTTGATCCCAAAGATTTCCTCAATACAAATGAAACCTTACTCGCCAAAACACTGACATTGCGGCGAAGTGCTTATCTCGAAGGGTTCAGCATTTTAGTTAATCCACAATTGATTGCAAGGATTCGCAATTTGTTCTTCGGCAAGTTGCATTGCGAGAGAAGTTAAGCATTTTCAGTTAATTGAGAATTGATTCCAAAGCTTTCCTCAATGTCAATGAGTTATTACTGCCGAAAATCTGCTGTAGCGGGTAAGTCAGTGTGTGAATGAGGGAAGCATTGCAGGTAAATCTACATTGATTTCCAAAGATTTGTTGAATGCCAATCAGTCTCTATTGCCAGAAGTCTGATATTTCGGCATGTTGCATGGCTGGATGAGCTAAGCATTATGAGTAAATCCACAATTGATTGGAAGGATTCGCAATTGGTTCTTCGGCAAGTTTCATTGCGAGAGAAGTTAAGCATTTTTAGTTAATTGAGAATTGATTCCAAAGCTGTCCTCAATGCCAATGAGTTATTACTGCCGACAATCTGATATAGCGGGTAAGTCAGTATGTGAATGAGGGATGCATTGCGTATAAATCTACATTGATTTCCAAAGATTTGTTGAATGCCAATCAGTCTCTTTTGCCAAAAGTCTGATATTTCGGCACGTTATATGGCTGGATGAAGTAAGCATTTTGTGTAAATCCAGAATTGAGTCCAAAGAGTTCCTCAATGCCAATCAGCTTTTATCTCCAGAACTCTGATCTTGATGCAAAGTGCATATCCGGATGAGGTAAGCATATTGGGTAACCCCAGGGTTGATCCCAAAGATTTCCTCAATACAAATGAAACCTTACTCGCCAAAACACTGACATTGGGGCGAAGTGCTTATCTCGAAGGGTTCAGCATTTTAGTCAATCCACAATTGATTGCAAGGATTCGCAATTTGATCTTCGGCAAGTTGCATTGCGAGAGAAGTTAAGCATTTTCAGTTAATTGAGAATTGATTCCAAAGCTTTCCTCAATGTCAATGAGTTATTACTGCCGAAAATCTGCTACAGCGGGTAAGTCAGTATGTGAATGAGGGAAGCATTGCAGGTAAATCTACATTGATTTCCAAAGATTTGTTGAATGCCAATTAGTCTCTATTGCCAGAAGTCTGATATTTCGGCATGTTGCATGGCTGGATGAGCTAAGCATTAAGAGTAAATCCACAATTGATTGGAAGGATTCGCAATTGGTTCTTCGGCAAGTTTCATTGCGAGAGAAGTTAAGCATTTTTAGTTAATTGAGAATTGATTCCAAAGCTGTCCTCAGTGCCAATGAGTTATTACTGCCGACAATCTGATATAGCGGGTAAGTCAGTATGTGAATGAGGGAAGCATTGCGTATAAATCTACATTGATTTCCAAAGATTTGTTGAATGCTAATCAGTCTCTTTTGCCAAAAGTCTGATATTTCGGCACGTTATATGGCTGGATGAAGTAAGCATTTTGAGTAAATCCAGAATTGAGTCCAAAGAGTTCCTCAATGCCAATCAGCTTTTATCTCCAGAACTCTGATCTTGATGCAAAGTGCATATCCGGATGAGGTAAGCATATTGGGTAACCCCAGGGTTGATCCCAAAGATTTCCTCAACACAAATGAAACCTTACTCGCCAAAAATCTGACATTGCGGCGAAGTGCTTATCTCGATGGGTTCAGCATTTTAGTTAATCCACATTTTATTACAAGGATTCGCAATTTGTTCTTCGGCAAGTTGCATGGCGAGATAAGTTAATCATTTTCAGTTAATTGAGATTTGATTCCAAAGCTGTCCTCAATGCCAATGAGTTGTTACTGCCGACAATCTGATATAGCGGGTAAGTCAGAATGTGAATGAGGGAAGCATTTTGTGTAAATCTACATTGATTTCCAAAAATATGCGGAATGCCAATCAGTCTCTTTCGCCAAATGTCTGATATTTCGGCACGTTACATGGCTGGATGAGGTAAGTGTTCTGAGTAAATCCAGAATTGATTCCAAAGCTGTCCTCAATGCCAATGAGTTATTACTGCCGACAATCTGAGATAGCGGGTAAGTCAGTATGTGAATGAGGGATGCATTGCGTATAAATCTACATTGATTTCCAAAGATTTGTTGAATGCCAATCAGTCTCTTTTGCCAAAAGTCTGATATTTCGGCACGTTATATGGCTGGATGAAGTAAGCATTTTGTGTAAATCCAGAATTGAGTCCAAAGAGTTCCTCAATGCCAATCAGCTTTTATCTCCAGAACTCTGATCTTGATGCAATGTGCATATCCGAATGAGGTAAGCATACTGAGTAACCCCAGGGTTGATCCCACAGATTTCCTCAACACAAATGAAACCTTACGCGCCAAAAGTCTGACATTGCGGAGAAGTGCTTATCTCGATGGGTTCAGCATTTTAGTCAATCCACATTTGATTACAAGGATTCGCAATTTGATCTTCGGCAAGTTGCATGGCGAGATAAGTTAATCATTTTCAGTTAATTGAGAATTGATTCCAAAGCTTTCCTCAATGTCAATGAGTTATTACTGCCGAAAATCTGCTACAGCGGGTAAGTCAGTATGTGAGTGAGGGAAGCATTGCAGCTAAATCTACATTGATTTCCAAAGATTTGTTGAATGCCAATCAGTCTCTATTGCCAGAAGTCTGATATTTCGGCATGTTGCATGGCTGGATGAGCTAAGCATTATGAGTAAATCCACAATTGATTGGAAGGATTCGCAATTGGTTCTTCGGCAAGTTTCATTGCGAGAGAAGTTAAGCATTTTTAGTTAATTGAGAATTGATTCCAAAGCTGTCCTCAATGCCAATGAGTTATTACTGCCGACAATCTGATATAGCGGGTAAGTCAGTATGTGAATGAGGGATGCATTGCGTATAAATCTACATTGATTTCCAAAGATTTGTTGAATGCCAATCAGTCTCTTTTGCCAAAAGTCTGATATTTCGGCACGTTATATGGCTGGATGAAGTAAGCATTTTGTGTAAATCCAGAATTGAGTCCAAAGAGTTCCTCAATGCCAATCAGCTTTTATCTCCAGAACTCTGATCTTGATGCAATGTGCATATCCGAATGAGGTAAGCATACTGAGTAACCCCAGGGTTGATCCCACAGATTTCCTCAACACAAATGAAACCTTACGCGCCAAAAGTCTGACATTGCGGAGAAGTGCTTATCTCGATGGGTTCAGCATTTTAGTCAATCCACATTTGATTACAAGGATTCGCAATTTGATCTTCGGCAAGTTGCATGGCGAGATAAGTTAATCATTTTCAGTTAATTGAGAATTGATTCCAAAGCTTTCCTCAATGTCAATGAGTTATTACTGCCGAAAATCTGCTACAGCGGGTAAGTCAGTATGTGAATGAGGGAAGCATTGCAGGTAAATCTACATTGATTTCCAAAGATTTGTTGAATGCCAATTAGTCTCTATTGCCAGAAGTCTGATATTTCGGCATGTTGCATGGCTGGATGAGCTAAGCATTAAGAGTAAATCCACAATTGATTGGAAGGATTCGCAATTGGTTCTTCGGCAAGTTTCATTGCGAGAGAAGTTAAGCATTTTTAGTTAATTGAGAATTGATTCCAAAGCTGTCCTCAGTGCCAATGAGTTATTACTGCCGACAATCTGATATAGCGGGTAAGTCAGTATGTGAATGAGGGAAGCATTGCGTATAAATCTACATTGATTTCCAAAGATTTGTTGAATGCTAATCAGTCTCTTTTGCCAAAAGTCTGATATTTCGGCACGTTATATGGCTGGATGAAGTAAGCATTTTGAGTAAATCCAGAATTGAGTCCAAAGAGTTCCTCAATGCCAATCAGCTTTTATCTCCAGAACTCTGATCTTGATGCAAAGTGCATATCCGGATGAGGTAAGCATATTGGGTAACCCCAGGGTTGATCCCAAAGATTTCCTCAACACAAATGAAACCTTACTCGCCAAAAATCTGACATTGCGGCGAAGTGCTTATCTCGATGGGTTCAGCATTTTAGTTAATCCACATTTTATTACAAGGATTCGCAATTTGTTCTTCGGCAAGTTGCATGGCGAGATAAGTTAATCATTTTCAGTTAATTGAGATTTGATTCCAAAGCTGTCCTCAATGCCAATGAGTTGTTACTGCCGACAATCTGATATAGCGGGTAAGTCAGAATGTGAATGAGGGAAGCATTTTGTGTAAATCTACATTGATTTCCAAAAATATGCGGAATGCCAATCAGTCTCTTTCGCCAAATGTCTGATATTTCGGCACGTTACATGGCTGGATGAGGTAAGTGTTCTGAGTAAATCCAGAATTGATTCCAAAGCTGTCCTCAATGCCAATGAGTTATTACTGCCGACAATCTGATATAGCGGGTAAGTCAGTATGTGAATGAGGGATGCATTGCGTATAAATCTACATTGATTTCCAAAGATTTGTTGAATGCCAATCAGTCTCTTTTGCCAAAAGTCTGATATTTCGGCACGTTATATGGCTGGATGAAGTAAGCATTTTGTGTAAATCCAGAATTGAGTCCAAAGAGTTCCTCAATGCCAATCAGCTTTTATCTCCAGAACTCTGATCTTGATGCAATGTGCATATCCGAATGAGGTAAGCATACTGAGTAACCCCAGGGTTGATCCCACAGATTTCCTCAACACAAATGAAACCTTACGCGCCAAAAGTCTGACATTGCGGAGAAGTGCTTATCTCGATGGGTTCAGCATTTTAGTCAATCCACATTTGATTACAAGGATTCGCAATTTGATCTTCGGCAAGTTGCATGGCGAGATAAGTTAATCATTTTCAGTTAATTGAGAATTGATTCCAAAGCTTTCCTCAATGTCAATGAGTTATTACTGCCGAAAATCTGCTACAGCGGGTAAGTCAGTATGTGAATGAGGGAAGCATTGCAGGTAAATCTACATTGATTTCCAAAGATTTGTTGAATGCCAATTAGTCTCTATTGCCAGAAGTCTGATATTTCGGCATGTTGCATGGCTGGATGAGCTAAGCATTAAGAGTAAATCCACAATTGATTGGAAGGATTCGCAATTGGTTCTTCGGCAAGTTTCATTGCGAGAGAAGTTAAGCATTTTTAGTTAATTGAGAATTGATTCCAAAGCTGTCCTCAATGCCAATGAGTTATTACTGCCGACAATCTGATATAGCGGGTAAGTCAGTATGTGAATGAGGGATGCATTGCGTATAAATCTACATTGATTTCCAAAGATTTGTTGAATGCCAATCAGTCTCTTTTGCCAAAAGTCTGATATTTCGGCACGTTATATGGCTGGATGAAGTAAGCATTTTGTGTAAATCCAGAATTGAGTCCAAAGAGTTCCTCAATGCCAATCAGCTTTTATCTCCAGAACTCTGATCTTGATGCAATGTGCATATCCGAATGAGGTAAGCATACTGAGTAACCCCAGGGTTGATCCCACAGATTTCCTCAACACAAATGAAACCTTACGCGCCAAAAGTCTGACATTGCGGAGAAGTGCTTATCTCGATGGGTTCAGCATTTTAGTCAATCCACATTTGATTACAAGGATTCGCAATTTGATCGTCGGCAAGTTGCATGGCGAGATAAGTTAATCATTTTCAGTTAATTGAGAATTGATTCCAAAGCTTTCCTCAATGTCAATGAGTTATTACTGCCGAAAATCTGCTACAGCGGGTAAGTCAGTATGTGAATGAGGGAAGCATTGCAGGTAAATCTACATTGATTTCCAAAGATTTGTTGAATGCCAATTAGTCTCTATTGCCAGAAGTCTGATATTTCGGCATGTTGCATGGCTGGATGAGCTAAGCATTTAGAGTAAATCCACAATTGATTGGAAGGATTCGCAATTGGTTCTTCGGCAAGTTTCATTGCGAGAGAAGTTAAGCATTTTTAGTTAATTGAGAATTGATTCCAAAGCTGTCCTCAATGCCAATGAGTTATTACTGCCGACAATCTGATATAGCGGGTAAGTCAGTATGTGAATGAGGGATGCATTGCGTATAAATCTACATTGATTTCCAAAGATTTGTTGAATGCCAATCAGTCTCTTTTGCCAAAAGTCTGATATTTCGGCACGTTATATGGCTGGATGAAGTAAGCATTTTGTGTAAATCCAGAATTGAGTCCAAAGAGTTCCTCAATGCCAATCAGCTTTTATCTCCAGAACTCTGATCTTGATGCAAAGTGCATATCCGGATGAGGTAAGCATATTGGGTAACCCCAGGGTTGATCCCACAGATTTCCTCAACACAAATGAAACCTGACGCGCCAAAAGTCTGACATTGCGGAGAAGTGCTTATCTCGATGGGTTCAGCATTTTAGTCAATCCACATTTGATTACAAGGATTCGCAATTTGATCTTCGGCAAGTTGCATGGCGAGATAAGTTAATCATTTTCAGTTAATTGAGAATTGATTCCAAAGCTTTCCTCAATGTCAATGAGTTATTACTGCCGAAAATCTGCTACAGCGGGTAAGTCAGTATGTGAATGAGGGAAGCATTGCAGGTAAATCTACATTGATTTCCAAAGATTTGTTGAATGCCAATTAGTCTCTATTGCCAGAAGTCTGATATTTCGGCATGTTGCATGGCTGGATGAGCTAAGCATTAAGAGTAAATCCACAATTGATTGGAAGGATTCGCAATTGGTTCTTCGGCAAGTTTCATTGCGAGAGAAGTTAAGCATTTTTAGTTAATTGAGAATTGATTCCAAAGCTGTCCTCAGTGCCAATGAGTTATTACTGCCGACAATCTGATATAGCGGGTAAGTCAGTATGTGAATGAGGGAAGCATTGCGTATAAATCTACATTGATTTCCAAAGATTTGTTGAATGCTAATCAGTCTCTTTTGCCAAAAGTCTGATATTTCGGCACGTTATATGGCTGGATGAAGTAAGCATTTTGAGTAAATCCAGAATTGAGTCCAAAGAGTTCCTCAATGCCAATCAGCTTTTATCTCCAGAACTCTGATCTTGATGCAAAGTGCATATCCGGATGAGGTAAGCATATTGGGTAACCCCAGGGTTGATCCCAAAGATTTCCTCAACACAAATGAAACCTTACTCGCCAAAAATCTGACATTGCGGCGAAGTGCTTATCTCGATGGGTTCAGCATTTTAGTTAATCCACATTTTATTACAAGGATTCGCAATTTGTTCTTCGGCAAGTTGCATGGCGAGATAAGTTAATCATTTTCAGTTAATTGAGATTTGATTCCAAAGCTGTCCTCAATGCCAATGAGTTGTTACTGCCGACAATCTGATATAGCGGGTAAGTCAGAATGTGAATGAGGGAAGCATTTTGTGTAAATCTACATTGATTTCCAAAAATTTGCGGAATGCCAATCAGTCTCTTTCGCCAAATGTCTGATATTTCGGCACGTTACATGGCTGGATGAGGTAAGTGTTCTGAGTAAATCCAGAATTGATTCCAAAGCTGTCCTCAATGCCAATGAGTTATTACTGCCGACAATCTGATATAGCGGGTAAGTCAGTATGTGAATGAGGGATGCATTGCGTATAAATCTACATTGATTTCCAAAGATTTGTTGAATGCCAATCAGTCTCTTTTGCCAAAAGTCTGATATTTCGGCACGTTATATGGCTGGATGAAGTAAGCATTTTGTGTAAATCCAGAATTGAGTCCAAAGAGTTCCTCAATGCCAATCAGCTTTTATCTCCAGAACTCTGATCTTGATGCAATGTGCATATCCGAATGAGGTAAGCATACTGAGTAACCCCAGGGTTGATCCCACAGATTTCCTCAACACAAATGAAACCTTACGCGCCAAAAGTCTGACATTGCGGAGAAGTGCTTATCTCGATGGGTTCAGCATTTTAGTCAATCCACATTTGATTACAAGGATTCGCAATTTGATCTTCGGCAAGTTGCATGGCGAGATAAGTTAATCATTTTCAGTTAATTGAGAATTGATTCCAAAGCTTTCCTCAATGTCAATGAGTTATTACTGCCGAAAATCTGCTACAGCGGGTAAGTCAGTATGTGAATGAGGGAAGCATTGCAGGTAAATCTACATTGATTTCCAAAGATTTGTTGAATGCCAATTAGTCTCTATTGCCTGAAGTCTGATATTTCGGCATGTTGCATGGCTGGATGAGCTAAGCATTAAGAGTAAATCCACAATTGATTGGAAGGATTCGCAATTGGTTCTTCGGCAAGTTTCATTGCGAGAGAAGTTAAGCATTTTTAGTTAATTGAGAATTGATTCCAAAGCTGTCCTCAGTGCCAATGAGTTATTACTGCCGACAATCTGATATAGCGGGTAAGTCAGTATGTGAATGAGGGAAGCATTGCGTAT
This sequence comes from Mustelus asterias, assembly GCF_964213995.1. Lineage (NCBI taxonomy): Eukaryota > Metazoa > Chordata > Chondrichthyes > Carcharhiniformes > Triakidae > Mustelus > Mustelus asterias. The sequence continues at coordinate 79,634 of NW_027590714.1, forward strand.
AAATCTACATTGATTTCCAAAGATTTGTTGAATGCTAATCAGTCTCTTTTGCCAAAAGTCTGATATTTCGGCACGTTATATGGCTGGATGAAGTAAGCATTTTGAGTAAATCCAGAATTGAGTCCAAAGAGTTCCTCAATGCCAATCAGCTTTTATCTCCAGAACTCTGATCTTGATGCAAAGTGCATATCCGGATGAGGTAAGCATATTGGGTAACCCCAGGGTTGATCCCAAAGATTTCCTCAACACAAATGAAACCTTACTCGCCAAAAATCTGACATTGCGGCGAAGTGCTTATCTCGATGGGTTCAGCATTTTAGTTAATCCACATTTTATTACAAGGATTCGCAATTTGTTCTTCGGCAAGTTGCATGGCGAGATAAGTTAATCATTTTCAGTTAATTGAGATTTGATTCCAAAGCTGTCCTCAATGCCAATGAGTAGTTACTGCCGACAATCTGATATAGCGGGTAAGTCAGAATGTGAATGAGGGAAGCATTTTGTGTAAATCTACATTGATTTCCAAAAATTTGCGGAATGCCAATCAGTCTCTTTCGCCAAATGTCTGATATTTCGGCACGTTACATGGCTGGATGAGGTAAGTGTTCTGAGTAAATCCAGAATTGATTCCAAAGCTGTCCTCAATGCCAATGAGTTATTACTGCCGACAATCTGATATAGCGGGTAAGTCAGTATGTGAATGAGGGATGCATTGCGTATAAATCTACATTGATTTCCAAAGATTTGTTGAATGCCAATCAGTCTCTTTTGCCAAAAGTCTGATATTTCGGCACGTTATATGGCTGGATGAAGTAAGCATTTTGTGTAAATCCAGAATTGAGTCCAAAGAGTTCCTCAATGCCAATCAGCTTTTATCTCCAGAACTCTGATCTTGATGCAATGTGCATATCCGAATGAGGTAAGCATACTGAGTAACCCCAGGGTTGATCCCACAGATTTCCTCAACACAAATGAAACCTTACGCGCCAAAAGTCTGACATTGCGGAGAAGTGCTTATCTCGATGGGTTCAGCATTTTAGTCAATCCACATTTGATTACAAGGATTCGCAATTTGATCTTCGGCAAGTTGCATGGCGAGATAAGTTAATCATTTTCAGTTAATTGAGAATTGATTCCAAAGCTTTCCTCAATGTCAATGAGTTATTACTGCCGAAAATCTGCTACAGCGGGTAAGTCAGTATGTGAATGAGGGAAGCATTGCAGGTAAATCTACATTGATTTCCAAAGATTTGTTGAATGCCAATTAGTCTCTATTGCCAGAAGTCTGATATTTCGGCATGTTGCATGGCTGGATGAGCTAAGCATTAAGAGTAAATCCACAATTGATTGGAAGGATTCGCAATTGGTTCTTCGGCAAGTTTCATTGCGAGAGAAGTTAAGCATTTTTAGTTAATTGAGAATTGATTCCAAAGCTGTCCTCAATGCCAATGAGTTATTACTGCCGACAATCTGATATAGCGGGTAAGTCAGTATGTGAATGAGGGATGCATTGCGTATAAATCTACATTGATTTCCAAAGATTTGTTGAATGCCAATCAGTCTCTTTTGCCAAAAGTCTGATATTTCGGCACGTTATATGGCTGGATGAAGTAAGCATTTTGTGTAAATCCAGAATTGAGTCCAAAGAGTTCCTCAATGCCAATCAGCTTTTATCTCCAGAACTCTGATCTTGATGCAATGTGCATATCCGAATGAGGTAAGCATACTGAGTAACCCCAGGGTTGATCCCACAGATTTCCTCAACACAAATGAAACCTTACGCGCCAAAAGTCTGACATTGCGGAGAAGTGCTTATCTCGATGGGTTCAGCATTTTAGTCAATCCACATTTGATTACAAGGATTCGCAATTTGATCTTCGGCAAGTTGCATGGCGAGATAAGTTAATCATTTTCAGTTAATTGAGAATTGATTCCAAAGCTTTCCTCAATGTCAATGAGTTATTACTGCCGAAAATCTGCTACAGCGGGTAAGTCAGTATGTGAGTGAGGGAAGCATTGCAGCTAAATCTACATTGATTTCCAAAGATTTGTTGAATGCCAATCAGTCTCTATTGCCAGAAGTCTGATATTTCGGCATGTTGCATGGCTGGATGAGCTAAGCATTAAGAGTAAATCCACAATTGATTGGAAGGATTCGCAATTGGTTCTTCGGCAAGTTTCATTGCGAGAGAAGTTAAGCATTTTTAGTTAATTGAGAATTGATTCCAAAGCTGTCCTCAATGCCAATGAGTTATTACTGCCGACAATCTGATATAGCGGGTAAGTCAGTATGTGAATGAGGGATGCATTGCGTATAAATCTACATTGATTTCCAAAGATTTGTTGAATGCCAATCAGTCTCTTTTGCCAAAAGTCTGATATTTCGGCACGTTATATGGCTGGATGAAGTAAGCATTTTGTGTAAATCCAGAATTGAGTCCAAAGAGTTCCTCAATGCCAATCAGCTTTTATCTCCAGAACTCTGATCTTGATGCAATGTGCATATCCGAATGAGGTAAGCATACTGAGTAACCCCAGGGTTGATCCCACAGATTTCCTCAACACAAATGAAACCTTACGCGCCAAAAGTCTGACATTGCGGAGAAGTGCTTATCTCGATGGGTTCAGCATTTTAGTCAATCCACATTTGATTACAAGGATTCGCAATTTGATCTTCGGCAAGTTGCATGGCGAGATAAGTTAATCATTTTCAGTTAATTGAGAATTGATTCCAAAGCTTTCCTCAATGTCAATGAGTTATTACTGCCGAAAATCTGCTACAGCGGGTAAGTCAGTATGTGAATGAGGGAAGCATTGCAGGTAAATCTACATTGATTTCCAAAGATTTGTTGAATGCCAATTAGTCTCTATTGCCTGAAGTCTGATATTTCGGCATGTTGCATGGCTGGATGAGCTAAGCATTAAGAGTAAATCCACAATTGATTGGAAGGATTCGCAATTGGTTCTTCGGCAAGTTTCATTGCGAGAGAAGTTAAGCATTTTTAGTTAATTGAGAATTGATTCCAAAGCTGTCCTCAGTGCCAATGAGTTATTACTGCCGACAATCTGATATAGCGGGTAAGTCAGTATGTGAATGAGGGAAGCATTGCGTATAAATCTACATTGATTTCCAAAGATTTGTTGAATGCTAATCAGTCTCTTTTGCCAAAAGTCTGATATTTCGGCACGTTATATGGCTGGATGAAGTAAGCATTTTGAGTAAATCCAGAATTGAGTCCAAAGAGTTCCTCAATGCCAATCAGCTTTTATCTCCAGAACTCTGATCTTGATGCAAAGTGCATATCCGGATGAGGTAAGCATATTGGGTAACCCCAGGGTTGATCCCAAAGATTTCCTCAACACAAATGAAACCTTACTCGCCAAAAATCTGACATTGCGGCGAAGTGCTTATCTCGATGGGTTCAGCATTTTAGTTAATCCACATTTTATTACAAGGATTCGCAATTTGTTCTTCGGCAAGTTGCATGGCGAGATAAGTTAATCATTTTCAGTTAATTGAGATTTGATTCCAAAGCTGTCCTCAATGCCAATGAGTTGTTACTGCCGACAATCTGATATAGCGGGTAAGTCAGAATGTGAATGAGGGAAGCATTTTGTGTAAATCTACATTGATTTCCAAAAATTTGTGGAATGCCAATCAGTCTCTTTCGCCAAATGTCTGATATTTCGGCACGTTACATGGCTGGATGAGGTAAGTGTTCTGAGTAAATCCAGAATTGATTCCAAAGCTGTCCTCAATGCCAATGAGTTATTACTGCCGACAATCTGATATAGCGGGTAAGTCAGTATGTGAATGAGGGATGCATTGCGTATAAATCTACATTGATTTCCAAAGATTTGTTGAATGCCAATCAGTCTCTTTTGCCAAAAGTCTGATATTTCGGCACGTTATATGGCTGGATGAAGTAAGCATTTTGTGTAAATCCAGAATTGAGTCCAAAGAGTTCCTCAATGCCAATCAGCTTTTATCTCCAGAACTCTGATCTTGATGCAATGTGCATATCCGAATGAGGTAAGCATACTGAGTAACCCCAGGGTTGATCCCACAGATTTCCTCAACACAAATGAAACCTTACGCGCCAAAAGTCTGACATTGCGGAGAAGTGCTTATCTCGATGGGTTCAGCATTTTAGTCAATCCACATTTGATTACAAGGATTCGCAATTTGATCTTCGGCAAGTTGCATGGCGAGATAAGTTAATCATTTTCAGTTAATTGAGAATTGATTCCAAAGCTTTCCTCAATGTCAATGAGTTATTACTGCCGAAAATCTGCTACAGCGGGTAAGTCAGTATGTGAATGAGGGAAGCATTGCAGGTAAATCTACATTGATTTCCAAAGATTTGTTGAATGCCAATTAGTCTCTATTGCCAGAAGTCTGATATTTCGGCATGTTGCATGGCTGGATGAGCTAAGCATTAAGAGTAAATCCACAATTGATTGGAAGGATTCGCAATTGGTTCTTCGGCAAGTTTCATTGCGAGAGAAGTTAAGCATTTTTAGTTAATTGAGAATTGATTCCAAAGCTGTCCTCAATGCCAATGAGTTATTACTGCCGACAATCTGATATAGCGGGTAAGTCAGTATGTGAATGAGGGATGCATTGCGTATAAATCTACATTGATTTCCAAAGATTTGTTGAATGCCAATCAGTCTCTTTTGCCAAAAGTCTGATATTTCGGCACGTTATATGGCTGGATGAAGTAAGCATTTTGTGTAAATCCAGAATTGAGTCCAAAGAGTTCCTCAATGCCAATCAGCTTTTATCTCCAGAACTCTGATCTTGATGCAATGTGCATATCCGAATGAGGTAAGCATACTGAGTAACCCCAGGGTTGATCCCACAGATTTCCTCAACACAAATGAAACCTTACGCGCCAAAAGTCTGACATTGCGGAGAAGTGCTTATCTCGATGGGTTCAGCATTTTAGTCAATCCACATTTGATTACAAGGATTCGCAATTTGATCTTCGGCAAGTTGCATGGCGAGATAAGTTAATCATTTTCAGTTAATTGAGAATTGATTCCAAAGCTTTCCTCAATGTCAATGAGTTATTACTGCCGAAAATCTGCTACAGCGGGTAAGTCAGTATGTGAATGAGGGAAGCATTGCAGGTAAATCTACATTGATTTCCAAAGATTTGTTGAATGCCAATTAGTCTCTATTGCCTGAAGTCTGATATTTCGGCATGTTGCATGGCTGGATGAGCTAAGCATTAAGAGTAAATCCACAATTGATTGGAAGGATTCGCAATTGGTTCTTCGGCAAGTTTCATTGCGAGAGAAGTTAAGCATTTTTAGTTAATTGAGAATCGATTCCAAAGCTGTCCTCAGTGCCAATGAGTTATTACTGCCGACAATCTGATATAGCGGGTAAGTCAGTATGTGAATGAGGGAAGCATTGCGTATAAATCTACATTGATTTCCAAAGATTTGTTGAATGCTAATCAGTCTCTTTTGCCAAAAGTCTGATATTTCGGCACGTTATATGGCTGGATGAAGTAAGCATTTTGAGTAAATCCAGAATTGAGTCCAAAGAGTTCCTCAATGCCAATCAGCTTTTATCTCCAGAACTCTGATCTTGATGCAAAGTGCATATCCGGATGAGGTAAGCATATTGGGTAACCCCAGGGTTGATCCCAAAGATTTCCTCAACACAAATGAAACCTTACTCGCCAAAAATCTGACATTGCGGCGAAGTGCTTATCTCGATGGGTTCAGCATTTTAGTTAATCCACATTTTATTACAAGGATTCGCAATTTGTTCTTCGGCAAGTTGCATGGCGAGATAAGTTAATCATTTTCAGTTAATTGAGATTTGATTCCAAAGCTGTCCTCAATGCCAATGAGTTGTTACTGCCGACAATCTGATATAGCGGGTAAGTCAGAATGTGAATGAGGGAAGCATTTTGTGTAAATCTACATTGATTTCCAAAAATTTGCGGAATGCCAATCAGTCTCTTTCGCCAAATGTCTGATATTTCGGCACGTTACATGGCTGGATGAGGTAAGTGTTCTGAGTAAATCCAGAATTGATTCCAAAGCTGTCCTCAATGCCAATGAGTTATTACTGCCGACAATCTGATATAGCGGGAAAGTCAGTATGTGAATGAGGGATGCATTGCGTATAAATCTACATTGATTTCCAAAGATTTGTTGAATGCCAATCAGTCTCTTTTGCCAAAAGTCTGATATTTCGGCACGTTATATGGCTGGATGAAGTAAGCATTTTGTGTAAATCCAGAATTGAGTCCAAAGAGTTCCTCAATGCCAATCAGCTTTTATCTCCAGAACTCTGATCTTGATGCAATGTGCATATCCGAATGAGGTAAGCATACTGAGTAACCCCAGGGTTGATCCCACAGATTTCCTCAACACAAATGAAACCTTACGCGCCAAAAGTCTGACATTGCGGAGAAGTGCTTATCTCGATGGGTTCAGCATTTTAGTCAATCCACATTTGATTACAAGGATTCGCAATTTGATCTTCGGCAAGTTGCATGGCGAGATAAGTTAATCATTTTCAGTTAATTGAGAATTGATTCCAAAGCTTTCCTCAATGTCAATGAGTTATTACTGCCGAAAATCTGCTACAGCGGGTAAGTCAGTATGTGAATGAGGGAAGCATTGCAGGTAAATCTACATTGATTTCCAAAGATTTGTTGAATGCCAATTAGTCTCTATTGCCAGAAGTCTGATATTTCGGCATGTTGCATGGCTGGATGAGCTAAGCATTAAGAGTAAATCCACAATTGATTGGAAGGATTCGCAATTGGTTCTTCGGCAAGTTTCATTGCGAGAGAAGTTAAGCATTTTTAGTTAATTGAGAATTGATTCCAAAGCTGTCCTCAGTGCCAATGAGTTATTACTGCCGACAATCTGATATAGCGGGTAAGTCAGTATGTGAATGAGGGAAGCATTGCGTATAAATCTACATTGATTTCCAAAGATTTGTTGAATGCTAATCAGTCTCTTTTGCCAAAAGTCTGATATTTCGGCACGTTATATGGCTGGATGAAGTAAGCATTTTGAGTAAATCCAGAATTGAGTCCAAAGAGTTCCTCAATGCCAATCAGCTTTTATCTCCAGAACTCTGATCTTGATGCAAAGTGCATATCCGGATGAGGTAAGCATATTGGGTAACCCCAGGGTTGATCCCAAAGATTTCCTCAACACAAATGAAACCTTACTCGCCAAAAATCTGACATTGCGGCGAAGTGCTTATCTCGATGGGTTCAGCATTTTAGTTAATCCACATTTTATTACAAGGATTCGCAATTTGTTCTTCGGCAAGTTGCATGGCGAGATAAGTTAATCATTTTCAGTTAATTGAGATTTGATTCCAAAGCTGTCCTCAATGCCAATGAGTTGTTACTGCCGACAATCTGATATAGCGGGTAAGTCAGAATGTGAATGAGGGAAGCATTTTGTGTAAATCTACATTGATTTCCAAAAATATGCGGAATGCCAATCAGTCTCTTTCGCCAAATGTCTGATATTTCGGCACGTTACATGGCTGGATGAGGTAAGTGTTCTGAGTAAATCCAGAATTGATTCCAAAGCTGTCCTCAATGCCAATGAGTTATTACTGCCGACAATCTGATATAGCGGGTAAGTCAGTATGTGAATGAGGGATGCATTGCGTATAAATCTACATTGATTTCCAAAGATTTGTTGAATGCCAATCAGTCTCTTTTGCCAAAAGTCTGATATTTCGGCACGTTTTTTGGCTGGATGAAGTAAGCATTTTGTGTAAATCCAGAATTGAGTCCAAAGAGTTCCTCAATGCCAATCAGCTTTTATCTCCAGAACTCTGATCTTGATGCAATGTGCATATCCGAATGAGGTAAGCATACTGAGTAACCCCAGGGTTGATCCCACAGATTTCCTCAACACAAATGAAACCTTACGCGCCAAAAGTCTGACATTGCGGAGAAGTGCTTATCTCGATGGGTTCAGCATTTTAGTCAATCCACATTTGATTACAAGGATTCGCAATTTGATCTTCGGCAAGTTGCATGGCGAGATAAGTTAATCATTTTCAGTTAATTGAGAATTGATTCCAAAGCTTTCCTCAATGTCAATGAGTTATTACTGCCGAAAATCTGCTACAGCGGGTAAGTCAGTATGTGAATGAGGGAAGCATTGCAGGTAAATCTACATTGATTTCCAAAGATTTGTTGAATGCCAATTAGTCTCTATTGCCAGAAGTCTGATATTTCGGCATGTTGCATGGCTGGATGAGCTAAGCATTAAGAGTAAATCCACAATTGATTGGAAGGATTCGCAATTGGTTCTTCGGCAAGTTTCATTGCGAGAGAAGTTAAGCATTTTTAGTTAATTGAGAATTGATTCCAAAGCTGTCCTCAATGCCAATGAGTTATTACTGCCGACAATCTGATATAGCGGGTAAGTCAGTATGTGAATGAGGGATGCATTGCGTATAAATCTACATTGATTTCCAAAGATTTGTTGAATGCCAATCAGTCTCTTTTGCCAAAAGTCTGATATTTCGGCACGTTATATGGCTGGATGAAGTAAGCATTTTGTGTAAATCCAGAATTGAGTCCAAAGAGTTCCTCAATGCCAATCAGCTTTTATCTCCAGAACTCTGATCTTGATGCAAAGTGCATATCCGGATGAGGTAAGCATATTGGGTAACCCCAGGGTTGATCCCAAAGATTTCCTCAATACAAATGAAACCTTACTCGCCAAAACACTGACATTGGGGCGAAGTGCTTATCTCGAAGGGTTCAGCATTTTAGTCAATCCACAATTGATTGCAAGGATTCGCAATTTGATCTTCGGCAAGTTGCATTGCGAGAGAAGTTAAGCATTTTCAGTTAATTGAGAATTGATTCCAAAGCTTTCCTCAATGTCAATGAGTTATTACTGCCGAAAATCTGCTGTAGCGGGTAAGTCAGTGTGTGAATGAGGGAAGCATTGCAGGTAAATCTACATTGATTTCCAAAGATTTGTTGAATGCCAATCAGTCTCTATTGCCAGAAGTCTGATATTTCGGCATGTTGCATGGCTGGATGAGCTAAGCATTATGAGTAAATCCACAATTGATTGGAAGGATTCGCAATTGGTTCTTCGGCAAGTTTCATTGCGAGAGAAGTTAAGCATTTTTAGTTAATTGAGAATTGATTCCAAAGCTGTCCTCAATGCCAATGAGTTATTACTGCCGACAATCTGATATAGCGGGTAAGTCAGTATGTGAATGAGGGATGCATTGCGTATAAATCTACATTGATTTCCAAAGATTTGTTGAATGCCAATCAGTCTCTTTTGCCAAAAGTCTGATATTTCGGCACGTTATATGGCTGGATGAAGTAAGCATTTTGTGTAAATCCAGAATTGAGTCCAAAGAGTTCCTCAATGCCAATCAGCTTTTATCTCCAGAACTCTGATCTTGATGCAATGTGCATATCCGAATGAGGTAAGCATACTGAGTAACCCCAGGGTTGATCCCACAGATTTCCTCAACACAAATGAAACCTTACGCGCCAAAAGTCTGACATTGCGGAGAAGTGCTTATCTCGATGGGTTCAGCATTTTAGTCAATCCACATTTGATTACAAGGATTCGCAATTTGATCTTCGGCAAGTTGCATGGCGAGATAAGTTAATCATTTTCAGTTAATTGAGAATTGATTCCAAAGCTTTCCTCAATGTCAATGAGTTATTACTGCCGAAAATCTGCTACAGCGGGTAAGTCAGTATGTGAATGAGGGAAGCATTGCAGGTAAATCTACATTGATTTCCAAAGATTTGTTGAATGCCAATTAGTCTCTATTGCCTGAAGTCTGATATTTCGGCATGTTGCATGGCTGGATGAGCTAAGCATTAAGAGTAAATCCACAATTGATTGGAAGGATTCGCAATTGGTTCTTCGGCAAGTTTCATTGCGAGAGAAGTTAAGCATTTTTAGTTAATTGAGAATCGATTCCAAAGCTGTCCTCAGTGCCAATGAGTTATTACTGCCGACAATCTGATATAGCGGGTAAGTCAGTATGTGAATGAGGGAAGCATTGCGTATAAATCTACATTGATTTCCAAAGATTTGTTGAATGCTAATCAGTCTCTTTTGCCAAAAGTCTGATATTTCGGCACGTTATATGGCTGGATGAAGTAAGCATTTTGAGTAAATCCAGAATTGAGTCCAAAGAGTTCCTCAATGCCAATCAGCTTTTATCTCCAGAACTCTGATCTTGATGCAAAGTGCATATCCGGATGAGGTAAGCATATTGGGTAACCCCAGGGTTGATCCCAAAGATTTCCTCAACACAAATGAAACCTTACTCGCCAAAAATCTGACATTGCGGCGAAGTGCTTATCTCGATGGGTTCAGCATTTTAGTTAATCCACATTTTATTACAAGGATTCGCAATTTGTTCTTCGGCAAGTTGCATGGCGAGATAAGTTAATCATTTTCAGTTAATTGAGATTTGATTCCAAAGCTGTCCTCAATGCCAATGAGTTGTTACTGCCGACAATCTGATATAGCGGGTAAGTCAGAATGTGAATGAGGGAAGCATTTTGTGTAAATCTACATTGATTTCCAAAAATTTGCGGAATGCCAATCAGTCTCTTTCGCCAAATGTCTGATATTTCGGCACGTTACATGGCTGGATGAGGTAAGTGTTCTGAGTAAATCCAGAATTGATTCCAAAGCTGTCCTCAATGCCAATGAGTTATTACTGCCGACAATCTGATATAGCGGGAAAGTCAGTATGTGAATGAGGGATGCATTGCGTATAAATCTACATTGATTTCCAAAGATTTGTTGAATGCCAATCAGTCTCTTTTGCCAAAAGTCTGATATTTCGGCACGTTATATGGCTGGATGAAGTAAGCATTTTGAGTAAATCCAGAATTGAGTCCAAAGAGTTCCTCAATGCCAATCAGCTTTTATCTCCAGAACTCTGATCTTGATGCAAAGTGCATATCCGGATGAGGTAAGCATATTGGGTAACCCCAGGGTTGATCCCAAAGATTTCCTCAACACAAATGAAACCTTACTCGCCAAAAATCTGACATTGCGGCGAAGTGCTTATCTCGATGGGTTCAGCATTTTAGTTAATCCACATTTTATTACAAGGATTCGCAATTTGTTCTTCGGCAAGTTGCATGGCGAGATAAGTTAATCATTTTCAGTTAATTGAGATTTGATTCCAAAGCTGTCCTCAATGCCAATGAGTTGTTACTGCCGACAATCTGATATAGCAGGTAAGTCAGAATGTGAATGAGGGAAGCATTTTGTGTAAATCTACATTGATTTCCAAAAATATGCGGAATGCCAATCAGTCTCTTTCGCCAAATGTCTGATATTTCGGCACGTTACAGGGCTGGATGAGGTAAGTGTTCTGAGTAAATCCAGAATTGATTCCAAAGCTGTCCTCAATGCCAATGAGTTATTACTGCCGACAATCTGATATAGCGGGTAAGTCAGTATGTGAATGAGGGATGCATTGCGTATAAATCTACATTGATTTCCAAAGATTTGTTGAATGCCAATCAGTCTCTTTTGCCAAAAGTCTGATATTTCGGCACGTTTTTTGGCTGGATGAAGTAAGCATTTTGTGTAAATCCAGAATTGAGTCCAAAGAGTTCCTCAATGCCAATCAGCTTTTATCTCCAGAACTCTGATCTTGATGCAATGTGCATATCCGAATGAGGTAAGCATACTGAGTAACCCCAGGGTTGATCCCACAGATTTCCTCAACACAAATGAAACCTTACGCGCCAAAAGTCTGACATTGCGGAGAAGTGCTTATCTCGATGGGTTCAGCATTTTAGTCAATCCACATTTGATTACAAGGATTCGCAATTTGATCTTCGGCAAGTTGCATGGCGAGATAAGTTAATCATTTTCAGTTAATTGAGAATTGATTCCAAAGCTTTCCTCAATGTCAATGAGTTATTACTGCCGAAAATCTGCTACAGCGGGTAAGTCAGTATGTGAATGAGGGAAGCATTGCAGGTAAATCTACATTGATTTCCAAAGATTTGTTGAATGCCAATTAGTCTCTATTGCCAGAAGTCTGATATTTCGGCATGTTGCATGGCTGGATGAGCTAAGCATTAAGAGTAAATCCACAATTGATTGGAAGGATTCGCAATTGGTTCTTCGGCAAGTTTCATTGCGAGAGAAGTTAAGCATTTTTAGTTAATTGAGAATTGATTCCAAAGCTGTCCTCAATGCCAATGAGTTATTACTGCCGACAATCTGATATAGCGGGTAAGTCAGTATGTGAATGAGGGATGCATTGCGTATAAATCTACATTGATTTCCAAAGATTTGTTGAATGCCAATCAGTCTCTTTTGCCAAAAGTCTGATATTTCGGCACGTTATATGGCTGGATGAAGTAAGCATTTTGTGTAAATCCAGAATTGAGTCCAAAGAGTTCCTCAATGCCAATCAGCTTTTATCTCCAGAACTCTGATCTTGATGCAATGTGCATATCCGAATGAGGTAAGCATACTGAGTAACCCCAGGGTTGATCCCACAGATTTCCTCAACACAAATGAAACCTTACGCGCCAAAAGTCTGACATTGCGGAGAAGTGCTTATCTCGATGGGTTCAGCATTTTAGTCAATCCACATTTGATTACAAGGATTCGCAATTTGATCTTCGGCAAGTTGCATGGCGAGATAAGTTAAGCATTTTCAGTTAATTGAGAATTGATTCCAAAGCTTTCCTCAATGTCAATGAGTTATTACTGCCGAAAATCTGCTACAGCGGGTAAGTCAGTATGTGAATGAGGGAAGCATTGCAGGTAAATCTACATTGATTTCCAAAGATTTGTTGAATGCCAATTAGTCTCTATTGCCAGAAGTCTGATATTTCGGCATGTTGCATGGCTGGATGAGCTAAGCATTAAGAGTAAATCCACAATTGATTGGAAGGATTCGCAATTGGTTCTTCGGCAAGTTTCATTGCGAGAGAAGTTAAGCATTTTTAGTTAATTGAGAATTGATTCCAAAGCTGTCCTCAGTGCCAATGAGTTATTACTGCCGACAATCTGATATAGCGGGTAAGTCAGTATGTGAATGAGGGAAGCATTGCGTATAAATCTACATTGATTTCCAAAGATTTGTTGAATGCTAATCAGTCTCTTTTGCCAAAAGTCTGATATTTCGGCACGTTATATGGCTGGATGAAGTAAGCATTTTGAGTAAATCCAGAATTGAGTCCAAAGAGTTCCTCAATGCCAATCAGCTTTTATCTCCAGAACTCTGATCTTGATGCAAAGTGCATATCCGGATGAGGTAAGCATATTGGGTAACCCCAGGGTTGATCCCAAAGATTTCCTCAACACAAATGAAACCTTACTCGCCAAAAATCTGACATTGCGGCGAAGTGCTTATCTCGATGGGTTCAGCATTTTAGTTAATCCACATTTTATTACAAGGATTCGCAATTTGTTCTTCGGCAAGTTGCATGGCGAGATAAGTTAATCATTTTCAGTTAATTGAGATTTGATTCCAAAGCTGTCCTCAATGCCAATGAGTTGTTACTGCCGACAATCTGATATAGCGGGTAAGTCAGAATGTGAATGAGGGAAGCATTTTGTGTAAATCTACATTGATTTCCAAAAATTTGCGGAATGCCAATCAGTCTCTTTCGCCAAATGTCTGATATTTCGGCACGTTACATGGCTGGATGAGGTAAGTGTTCTGAGTAAATCCAGAATTGATTCCAAAGCTGTCCTCAATGCCAATGAGTTATTACTGCCGACAATCTGATATAGCGGGAAAGTCAGTATGTGAATGAGGGATGCATTGCGTATAAATCTACATTGATTTCCAAAGATTTGTTGAATGCCAATCAGTCTCTTTTGCCAAAAGTCTGATATTTCGGCACGTTATATGGCTGGATGAAGTAAGCATTTTGTGTAAATCCAGAATTGAGTCCAAAGAGTTCCTCAATGCCAATCAGCTTTTATCTCCAGAACTCTGATCTTGATGCAATGTGCATATCCGAATGAGGTAAGCATACTGAGTAACCCCAGGGTTGATCCCACAGATTTCCTCAACACAAATGAAACCTTACGCGCCAAAAGTCTGACATTGCGGAGAAGTGCTTATCTCGATGGGTTCAGCATTTTAGTCAATCCACATTTGATTACAAGGATTCGCAATTTGATCTTCGGCAAGTTGCATGGCGAGATAAGTTAATCATTTTCAGTTAATTGAGAATTGATTCCAAAGCTTTCCTCAATGTCAATGAGTTATTACTGCCGAAAATCTGCTACAGCGGGTAAGTCAGTATGTGAATGAGGGAAGCATTGCAGGTAAATCTACATTGATTTCCAAAGATTTGTTGAATGCCAATTAGTCTCTATTGCCAGAAGTCTGATATTTCGGCATGTTGCATGGCTGGATGAGCTAAGCATTAAGAGTAAATCCACAATTGATTGGAAGGATTCGCAATTGGTTCTTCGGCAAGTTTCATTGCGAGAGAAGTTAAGCATTTTTAGTTAATTGAGAATTGATTCCAAAGCTGTCCTCAGTGCCAATGAGTTATTACTGCCGACAATCTGATATAGCGGGTAAGTCAGTATGTGAATGAGGGAAGCATTGCGTATAAATCTACATTGATTTCCAAAGATTTGTTGAATGCTAATCAGTCTCTTTTGCCAAAAGTCTGATATTTCGGCACGTTATATGGCTGGATGAAGTAAGCATTTTGAGTAAATCCAGAATTGAGTCCAAAGAGTTCCTCAATGCCAATCAGCTTTTATCTCCAGAACTCTGATCTTGATGCAAAGTGCATATCCGGATGAGGTAAGCATATTGGGTAACCCCAGGGTTGATCCCAAAGATTTCCTCAACACAAATGAAACCTTACTCGCCAAAAATCTGACATTGCGGCGAAGTGCTTATCTCGATGGGTTCAGCATTTTAGTTAATCCACATTTTATTACAAGGATTCGCAATTTGTTCTTCGGCAAGTTGCATGGCGAGATAAGTTAATCATTTTCAGTTAATTGAGATTTGATTCCAAAGCTGTCCTCAATGCCAATGAGTTGTTACTGCCGACAATCTGATATAGCGGGTAAGTCAGAATGTGAATGAGGGAAGCATTTTGTGTAAATCTACATTGATTTCCAAAAATATGCGGAATGCCAATCAGTCTCTTTCGCCAAATGTCTGATATTTCGGCACGTTACATGGCTGGATGAGGTAAGTGTTCTGAGTAAATCCAGAATTGATTCCAAAGCTGTCCTCAATGCCAATGAGTTATTACTGCCGACAATCTGATATAGCGGGTAAGTCAGTATGTGAATGAGGGATGCATTGCGTATAAATCTACATTGATTTCCAAAGATTTGTTGAATGCCAATCAGTCTCTTTTGCCAAAAGTCTGATATTTCGGCACGTTTTTTGGCTGGATGAAGTAAGCATTTTGTGTAAATCCAGAATTGAGTCCAAAGAGTTCCTCAATGCCAATCAGCTTTTATCTCCAGAACTCTGATCTTGATGCAATGTGCATATCCGAATGAGGTAAGCATACTGAGTAACCCCAGGGTTGATCCCACAGATTTCCTCAACACAAATGAAACCTTACGCGCCAAAAGTCTGACATTGCGGAGAAGTGCTTATCTCGATGGGTTCAGCATTTTAGTCAATCCACATTTGATTACAAGGATTCGCAATTTGATCTTCGGCAAGTTGCATGGCGAGATAAGTTAATCATTTTCAGTTAATTGAGAATTGATTCCAAAGCTTTCCTCAATGTCAATGAGTTATTACTGCCGAAAATCTGCTACAGCGGGTAAGTCAGTATGTGAATGAGGGAAGCATTGCAGGTAAATCTACATTGATTTCCAAAGATTTGTTGAATGCCAATTAGTCTCTATTGCCAGAAGTCTGATATTTCGGCATGTTGCATGGCTGGATGAGCTAAGCATTAAGAGTAAATCCACAATTGATTGGAAGGATTCGCAATTGGTTCTTCGGCAAGTTTCATTGCGAGAGAAGTTAAGCATTTTTAGTTAATTGAGAATTGATTCCAAAGCTGTCCTCAATGCCAATGAGTTATTACTGCCGACAATCTGATATAGTGGGTAAGTCAGTATGTGAATGAGGGATGCATTGCGTATAAATCTACATTGATTTCCAAAGATTTGTTGAATGCCAATCAGTCTCTTTTGCCAAAAGTCTGATATTTCGGCACGTTATATGGCTGGATGAAGTAAGCATTTTGTGTAAATCCAGAATTGAGTCCAAAGAGTTCCTCAATGCCAATCAGCTTTTATCTCCAGAACTCTGATCTTGATGCAAAGTGCATATCCGGATGAGGTAAGCATATTGGGTAACCCCAGGGTTGATCCCAAAGATTTCCTCAATACAAATGAAACCTTACTCGCCAAAACACTGACATTGGGGCGAAGTGCTTATCTCGAAGGGTTCAGCATTTTAGTCAATCCACAATTGATTGCAAGGATTCGCAATTTGATCTTCGGCAAGTTGCATTGCGAGAGAAGTTAAGCATTTTCAGTTAATTGAGAATTGATTCCAAAGCTTTCCTCAATGTCAATGAGTTATTACTGCCGAAAATCTGCTGTAGCGGGTAAGTCAGTGTGTGAATGAGGGAAGCATTGCAGGTAAATCTACATTGATTTCCAAAGATTTGTTGAATGCCAATCAGTCTCTATTGCCAGAAGTCTGATATTTCGGCATGTTGCATGGCTGGATGAGCTAAGCATTATGAGTAAATCCACGATTGATTGGAAGGATTCGCAATTGGTTCTTCGGCAAGTTTCATTGCGAGAGAAGTTAAGCATTTTTAGTTAATTGAGAATTGATTCCAAAGCTGTCCTCAATGCCAATGAGTTATTACTGCCGACAATCTGATATAGCGGGTAAGTCAGTATGTGAATGAGGGATGCATTGCGTATAAATCTACATTGATTTCCAAAGATTTGTTGAATGCCAATCAGTCTCTTTTGCCAAAAGTCTGATATTTCGGCACGTTATATGGCTGGATGAAGTAAGCATTTTGTGTAAATCCAGAATTGAGTCCAAAGAGTTCCTCAATGCCAATCAGCTTTTATCTCCAGAACTCTGATCTTGATGCAATGTGCATATCCGAATGAGGTAAGCATACTGAGTAACCCCAGGGTTGATCCCACAGATTTCCTCAACACAAATGAAACCTTACGCGCCAAAAGTCTGACATTGCGGAGAAGTGCTTATCTCGATGGGTTCAGCATTTTAGTCAATCCACATTTGATTACAAGGATTCGCAATTTGATCTTCGGCAAGTTGCATGGCGAGATAAGTTAATCATTTTCAGTTAATTGAGAATTGATTCCAAAGCTTTCCTCAATGTCAATGAGTTATTACTGCCGAAAATCTGCTACAGCGGGTAAGTCAGTATGTGAATGAGGGAAGCATTGCAGGTAAATCTACATTGATTTCCAAAGATTTGTTGAATGCCAATTAGTCTCTATTGCCAGAAGTCTGATATTTCGGCATGTTGCATGGCTGGATGAGCTAAGCATTAAGAGTAAATCCACAATTGATTGGAAGGATTCGCAATTGGTTCTTCGGCAAGTTTCATTGCGAGAGAAGTTAAGCATTTTTAGTTAATTGAGAATTGATTCCAAAGCTGTCCTCAGTGCCAATGAGTTATTACTGCCGACAATCTGATATAGCGGGTAAGTCAGTATGTGAATGAGGGAAGCATTGCGTATAAATCTACATTGATTTCCAAAGATTTGTTGAATGCTAATCAGTCTCTTTTGCCAAAAGTCTGATATTTCGGCACGTTATATGGCTGGATGAAGTAAGCATTTTGAGTAAATCCAGAATTGAGTCCAAAGAGTTCCTCAATGCCAATCAGCTTTTATCTCCAGAACTCTGATCTTGATGCAAAGTGCATATCCGGATGAGGTAAGCATATTGGGTAACCCCAGGGTTGATCCCAAAGATTTCCTCAACACAAATGAAACCTTACTCGCCAAAAATCTGACATTGCGGCGAAGTGCTTATCTCGATGGGTTCAGCATTTTAGTTAATCCACATTTTATTACAAGGATTCGCAATTTGTTCTTCGGCAAGTTGCATGGCGAGATAAGTTAATCATTTTCAGTTAATTGAGATTTGATTCCAAAGCTGTCCTCAATGCCAATGAGTTGTTACTGCCGACAATCTGATATAGCGGGTAAGTCAGAATGTGAATGAGGGAAGCATTTTGTGTAAATCTACATTGATTTCCAAAAATATGCGGAATGCCAATCAGTCTCTTTCGCCAAATGTCTGATATTTCGGCACGTTACATGGCTGGATGAGGTAAGTGTTCTGAGTAAATCCAGAATTGATTCCAAAGCTGTCCTCAATGCCAATGAGTTATTACTGCCGACAATCTGATATAGCGGGTAAGTCAGTATGTGAATGAGGGATGCATTGCGTATAAATCTACATTGATTTCCAAAGATTTGTTGAATGCCAATCAGTCTCTTTTGCCAAAAGTCTGATATTTCGGCACGTTATATGGCTGGATGAAGTAAGCATTTTGTGTAAATCCAGAATTGAGTCCAAAGAGTTCCTCAATGCCAATCAGCTTTTATCTCCAGAACTCTGATCTTGATGCAATGTGCATATCCGAATGAGGTAAGCATACTGAGTAACCCCAGGGTTGATCCCACAGATTTCCTCAACACAAATGAAACCTTACGCGCCAAAAGTCTGACATTGCGGAGAAGTGCTTATCTCGATGGGTTCAGCATTTTAGTCAATCCACATTTGATTACAAGGATTCGCAATTTGATCTTCGGCAAGTTGCATGGCGAGATAAGTTAATCATTTTCAGTTAATTGAGAATTGATTCCAAAGCTTTCCTCAATGTCAATGAGTTATTACTGCCGAAAATCTGCTACAGCGGGTAAGTCAGTATGTGAATGAGGGAAGCATTGCAGGTAAATCTACATTGATTTCCAAAGATTTGTTGAATGCCAATTAGTCTCTATTGCCAGAAGTCTGATATTTCGGCATGTTGCATGGCTGGATGAGCTAAGCATTAAGAGTAAATCCACAATTGATTGGAAGGATTCGCAATTGGTTCTTCGGCAAGTTTCATTGCGAGAGAAGTTAAGCATTTTTAGTTAATTGAGAATTGATTCCAAAGCTGTCCTCAGTGCCAATGAGTTATTACTGCCGACAATCTGATATAGCGGGTAAGTCAGTATGTGAATGAGGGAAGCATTGCGTATAAATCTACATTGATTTCCAAAGATTTGTTGAATGCTAATCAGTCTCTTTTGCCAAAAGTCTGATATTTCGGCACGTTATATGGCTGGATGAAGTAAGCATTTTGAGTAAATCCAGAATTGAGTCCAAAGAGTTCCTCAATGCCAATCAGCTTTTATCTCCAGAACTCTGATCTTGATGCAAAGTGCATATCCGGATGAGGTAAGCATATTGGGTAACCCCAGGGTTGATCCCAAAGATTTCCTCAACACAAATGAAACCTTACTCGCCAAAAATCTGACATTGCGGCGAAGTGCTTATCTCGATGGGTTCAGCATTTTAGTTAATCCACATTTTATTACAAGGATTCGCAATTTGTTCTTCGGCAAGTTGCATGGCGAGATAAGTTAATCATTTTCAGTTAATTGAGATTTGATTCCAAAGCTGTCCTCAATGCCAATGAGTTGTTACTGCCGACAATCTGATATAGCGGGTAAGTCAGAATGTGAATGAGGGAAGCATTTTGTGTAAATCTACATTGATTTCCAAAAATATGCGGAATGCCAATCAGTCTCTTTCGCCAAATGTCTGATATTTCGGCACGTTACATGGCTGGATGAGGTAAGTGTTCTGAGTAAATCCAGAATTGATTCCAAAGCTGTCCTCAATGCCAATGAGTTATTACTGCCGACAATCTGATATAGCGGGTAAGTCAGTATGTGAATGAGGGATGCATTGCGTATAAATCTACATTGATTTCCAAAGATTTGTTGAATGCCAATCAGTCTCTTTTGCCAAAAGTCTGATATTTCGGCACGTTTTTTGGCTGGATGAAGTAAGCATTTTGTGTAAATCCAGAATTGAGTCCAAAGAGTTCCTCAATGCCAATCAGCTTTTATCTCCAGAACTCTGATCTTGATGCAATGTGCATATCCGAATGAGGTAAGCATACTGAGTAACCCCAGGGTTGATCCCACAGATTTCCTCAACACAAATGAAACCTTACGCGCCAAAAGTCTGACATTGCGGAGAAGTGCTTATCTCGATGGGTTCAGCATTTTAGTCAATCCACATTTGATTACAAGGATTCGCAATTTGATCTTCGGCAAGTTGCATGGCGAGATAAGTTAATCATTTTCAGTTAATTGAGAATTGATTCCAAAGCTTTCCTCAATGTCAATGAGTTATTACTGCCGAAAATCTGCTACAGCGGGTAAGTCAGTATGTGAATGAGGGAAGCATTGCAGGTAAATCTACATTGATTTCCAAAGATTTGTTGAATGCCAATTAGTCTCTATTGCCAGAAGTCTGATATTTCGGCATGTTGCATGGCTGGATGAGCTAAGCATTAAGAGTAAATCCACAATTGATTGGAAGGATTCGCAATTGGTTCTTCGGCAAGTTTCATTGCGAGAGAAGTTAAGCATTTTTAGTTAATTGAGAATTGATTCCAAAGCTGTCCTCAATGCCAATGAGTTATTACTGCCGACAATCTGATATAGCGGGTAAGTCAGTATGTGAATGAGGGATGCATTGCGTATAAATCTACATTGATTTCCAAAGATTTGTTGAATGCCAATCAGTCTCTTTTGCCAAAAGTCTGATATTTCGGCACGTTATATGGCTGGATGAAGTAAGCATTTTGTGTAAATCCAGAATTGAGTCCAAAGAGTTCCTCAATGCCAATCAGCTTTTATCTCCAGAACTCTGATCTTGATGCAAAGTGCATATCCGGATGAGGTAAGCATATTGGGTAACCCCAGGGTTGATCCCAAAGATTTCCTCAATACAAATGAAACCTTACTCGCCAAAAGTCTGACATTGCGGAGAAGTGCTTATCTCGAAGGGTTCAGCATTTTAGTCAATCCACAATTGATTGCAAGGATTCGCAATTTGATCTTCGGCAAGTTGCATTGCGAGAGAAGTTAAGCATTTTCAGTTAATTGAGAATTGATTCCAAAGCTTTCCTCAATGTCAATGAGTTATTACTGCCGAAAATCTGCTGTAGCGGGTAAGTCAGTGTGTGAATGAGGGAAGCATTGCAGGTAAATCTACATTGATTTCCAAAGATTTGTTGAATGCCAATCAGTCTCTATTGCCAGAAGTCTGATATTTCGGCATGTTGCATGGCTGGATGAGCTAAGCATTATGAGTAAATCCACAATTGATTGGAAGGATTCGCAATTGGTTCTTCGGCAAGTTTCATTGCGAGAGAAGTTAAGCATTTTTAGTTAATTGAGAATTGATTCCAAAGCTGTCCTCAATGCCAATGAGTTATTACTGCCGACAATCTGATATAGCGGGTAAGTCAGTATGTGAATGAGGGATGCATTGCGTATAAATCTACATTGATTTCCAAAGATTTGTTGAATGCCAATCAGTCTCTTTTGCCAAAAGTCTGATATTTCGGCACGTTATATGGCTGGATGAAGTAAGCATTTTGTGTAAATCCAGAATTGAGTCCAAAGAGTTCCTCAATGCCAATCAGCTTTTATCTCCAGAACTCTGATCTTGATGCAATGTGCATATCCGAATGAGGTAAGCATACTGAGTAACCCCAGGGTTGATCCCACAGATTTCCTCAACACAAATGAAACCTTACGCGCCAAAAGTCTGACATTGCGGAGAAGTGCTTATCTCGATGGGTTCAGCATTTTAGTCAATCCACATTTGATTACAAGGATTCGCAATTTGATCTTCGGCAAGTTGCATGGCGAGATAAGTTAATCATTTTCAGTTAATTGAGAATTGATTCCAAAGCTTTCCTCAATGTCAATGAGTTATTACTGCCGAAAATCTGCTACAGCGGGTAAGTCAGTATGTGAATGAGGGAAGCATTGCAGGTAAATCTACATTGATTTCCAAAGATTTGTTGAATGCCAATTAGTCTCTATTGCCAGAAGTCTGATATTTCGGCATGTTGCATGGCTGGATGAGCTAAGCATTAAGAGTAAATCCACAATTGATTGGAAGGATTCGCAATTGGTTCTTCGGCAAGTTTCATTGCGAGAGAAGTTAAGCATTTTTAGTTAATTGAGAATTGATTCCAAAGCTGTCCTCAATGCCAATGAGTTATTACTGCCGACAATCTGATATAGCGGGTAAGTCAGTATGTGAATGAGGGATGCATTGCGTATAAATCTACATTGATTTCCAAAGATTTGTTGAATGCCAATCAGTCTCTTTTGCCAAAAGTCTGATATTTCGGCACGTTATATGGCTGGATGAAGTAAGCATTTTGTGTAAATCCAGAATTGAGTCCAAAGAGTTCCTCAATGCCAATCAGCTTTTATCTCCAGAACTCTGATCTTGATGCAAAGTGCATATCCGGATGAGGTAAGCATATTGGGTAACCCCAGGGTTGATCCCAAAGATTTCCTCAATACAAATGAAACCTTACTCGCCAAAAGTCTGACATTGCGGAGAAGTGCTTATCTCGAAGGGTTCAGCATTTTAGTCAATCCACAATTGATTGCAAGGATTCGCAATTTGATCTTCGGCAAGTTGCATTGCGAGAGAAGTTAAGCATTTTCAGTTAATTGAGAATTGATTCCAAAGCTTTCCTCAATGTCAATGAGTTATTACTGCCGAAAATCTGCTGTAGCGGGTAAGTCAGTGTGTGAATGAGGGAAGCATTGCAGGTAAATCTACATTGATTTCCAAAGATTTGTTGAATGCCAATCAGTCTCTATTGCCAGAAGTCTGATATTTCGGCATGTTGCATGGCTGGATGAGCTAAGCATTATGAGTAAATCCACAATTGATTGGAAGGATTCGCAATTGGTTCTTCGGCAAGTTTCATTGCGAGAGAAGTTAAGCATTTTTAGTTAATTGAGAATTGATTCCAAAGCTGTCCTCAATGCCAATGAGTTATTACTGCCGACAATCTGATATAGCGGGTAAGTCAGTATGTGAATGAGGGATGCATTGCGTATAAATCTACATTGATTTCCAAAGATTTGTTGAATGCCAATCAGTCTCTTTTGCCAAAAGTCTGATATTTCGGCACGTTATATGGCTGGATGAAGTAAGCATTTTGTGTAAATCCAGAATTGAGTCCAAAGAGTTCCTCAATGCCAATCAGCTTTTATCTCCAGAACTCTGATCTTGATGCAATGTGCATATCCGAATGAGGTAAGCATACTGAGTAACCCCAGGGTTGATCCCACAGATTTCCTCAACACAAATGAAACCTTACGCGCCAAAAGTCTGACATTGCGGAGAAGTGCTTATCTCGATGGGTTCAGCATTTTAGTCAATCCACATTTGATTACAAGGATTCGCAATTTGATCTTCGGCAAGTTGCATGGCGAGATAAGTTAATCATTTTCAGTTAATTGAGAATTGATTCCAAAGCTTTCCTCAATGTCAATGAGTTATTACTGCCGAAAATCTGCTACAGCGGGTAAGTCAGTATGTGAATGAGGGAAGCATTGCAGGTAAATCTACATTGATTTCCAAAGATTTGTTGAATGCCAATTAGTCTCTATTGCCAGAAGTCTGATATTTCGGCATGTTGCATGGCTGGATGAGCTAAGCATTAAGAGTAAATCCACAATTGATTGGAAGGATTCGCAATTGGTTCTTCGGCAAGTTTCATTGCGAGAGAAGTTAAGCATTTTTAGTTAATTGAGAATTGATTCCAAAGCTGTCCTCAGTGCCAATGAGTTATTACTGCCGACAATCTGATATAGCGGGTAAGTCAGTATGTGAATGAGGGAAGCATTGCGTATAAATCTACATTGATTTCCAAAGATTTGTTGAATGCTAATCAGTCTCTTTTGCCAAAGGTCTGATATTTCGACACGTTATATGGCTGGATGAAGTAAGCATTTTGAGTAAATCCAGAATTGAGTCCAAAGAGTTCCTCAATGCCAATCAGCTTTTATCTCCAGAACTCTGATCTTGATGCAAAGTGCATATCCGGATGAGGTAAGCATATTGGGTAACCCCAGGGTTGATCCCAAAGATTTCCTCAACACAAATGAAACCTTACTCGCCAAAAATCTGACATTGCGGCGAAGTGCTTATCTCGATGGGTTCAGCATTTTAGTTAATCCACATTTTATTACAAGGATTCGCAATTTGTTCTTCGGCAAGTTGCATGGCGAGATAAGTTAATCATTTTCAGTTAATTGAGATTTGATTCCAAAGCTGTCCTCAATGCCAATGAGTTGTTACTGCCGACAATCTGATATAGCGGGTAAGTCAGAATGTGAATGAGGGAAGCATTTTGTGTAAATCTACATTGATTTCCAAAAATATGCGGAATGCCAATCAGTCTCTTTCGCCAAATGTCTGATATTTCGGCACGTTACATGGCTGGATGAGGTAAGTGTTCTGAGTAAATCCAGAATTGATTCCAAAGCTGTCCTCAATGCCAATGAGTTATTACTGCCGACAATCTGATATAGCGGGTAAGTCAGTATGTGAATGAGGGATGCATTGCGTATAAATCTACATTGATTTCCAAAGATTTGTTGAATGCCAATCAGTCTCTTTTGCCAAAAGTCTGATATTTCGGCACGTTTTTTGGCTGGATGAAGTAAGCATTTTGTGTAAATCCAGAATTGAGTCCAAAGAGTTCCTCAATGCCAATCAGCTTTTATCTCCAGAACTCTGATCTTGATGCAATGTGCATATCCGAATGAGGTAAGCATACTGAGTAACCCCAGGGTTGATCCCACAGATTTCCTCAACACAAATGAAACCTTACGCGCCAAAAGTCTGACATTGCGGAGAAGTGCTTATCTCGATGGGTTCAGCATTTTAGTCAATCCACATTTGATTACAAGGATTCGCAATTTGATCTTCGGCAAGTTGCATGGCGAGATAAGTTAATCATTTTCAGTTAATTGAGAATTGATTCCAAAGCTTTCCTCAATGTCAATGAGTTATTACTGCCGAAAATCTGCTACAGCGGGTAAGTCAGTATGTGAATGAGGGAAGCATTGCAGGTAAATCTACATTGATTTCCAAAGATTTGTTGAATGCCAATTAGTCTCTATTGCCAGAAGTCTGATATTTCGGCATGTTGCATGGCTGGATGAGCTAAGCATTAAGAGTAAATCCACAATTGATTGGAAGGATTCGCAATTGGTTCTTCGGCAAGTTTCATTGCGAGAGAAGTTAAGCATTTTTAGTTAATTGAGAATTGATTCCAAAGCTGTCCTCAATGCCAATGAGTTATTACTGCCGACAATCTGATATAGCGGGTAAGTCAGTATGTGCATGAGGGATGCATTGCGTATAAATCTACATTGATTTCCAAAGATTTGTTGAATGCCAATCAGTCTCTTTTGCCAAAAGTCTGATATTTCGGCACGTTATATGGCTGGATGAAGTAAGCATTTTGTGTAAATCCAGAATTGAGTCCAAAGAGTTCCTCAATGCCAATCAGCTTTTATCTCCAGAACTCTGATCTTGATGCAAAGTGCATATCCGGATGAGGTAAGCATATTGGGTAACCCCAGGGTTGATCCCAAAGATTTCCTCAATACAAATGAAACCTTACTCGCCAAAACACTGACATTGGGGCGAAGTGCTTATCTCGAAGGGTTCAGCATTTTAGTCAATCCACAATTGATTGCAAGGATTCGCAATTTGATCTTCGGCAAGTTGCATTGCGAGAGAAGTTAAGCATTTTCAGTTAATTGAGAATTGATTCCAAAGCTTTCCTCAATGTCAATGAGTTATTACTGCCGAAAATCTGCTGTAGCGGGTAAGTCAGTGTGTGAATGAGGGAAGCATTGCAGGTAAATCTACATTGATTTCCAAAGATTTGTTGAATGCCAATCAGTCTCTATTGCCAGAAGTCTGATATTTCGGCATGTTGCATGGCTGGATGAGCTAAGCATTATGAGTAAATCCACAATTGATTGGAAGGATTCGCAATTGGTTCTTCGGCAAGTTTCATTGCGAGAGAAGTTAAGCATTTTTAGTTAATTGAGAATTGATTCCAAAGCTGTCCTCAATGCCAATGAGTTATTACTGCCGACAATCTGATATAGCGGGTAAGTCAGTATGTGAATGAGGGATGCATTGCGTATAAATCTACATTGATTTCCAAAGATTTGTTGAATGCCAATCAGTCTCTTTTGCCAAAAGTCTGATATTTCGGCACGTTATATGGCTGGATGAAGTAAGCATTTTGTGTAAATCCAGAATTGAGTCCAAAGAGTTCCTCAATGCCAATCAGCTTTTATCTCCAGAACTCTGATCTTGATGCAATGTGCATATCCGAATGAGGTAAGCATACTGAGTAACCCCAGGGTTGATCCCACAGATTTCCTCAACACAAATGAAACCTTACGCGCCAAAAGTCTGACATTGCGGAGAAGTGCTTATCTCGATGGGTTCAGCATTTTAGTCAATCCACATTTGATTACAAGGATTCGCAATTTGATCTTCGGCAAGTTGCATGGCGAGATAAGTTAATCATTTTCAGTTAATTGAGAATTGATTCCAAAGCTTTCCTCAATGTCAATGAGTTATTACTGCCGAAAATCTGCTACAGCGGGTAAGTCAGTATGTGAATGAGGGAAGCATTGCAGGTAAATCTACATTGATTTCCAAAGATTTGTTGAATGCCAATTAGTCTCTATTGCCAGAAGTCTGATATTTCGGCATGTTGCATGGCTGGATGAGCTAAGCATTAAGAGTAAATCCACAATTGATTGGAAGGATTCGCAATTGGTTCTTCGGCAAGTTTCATTGCGAGAGAAGTTAAGCATTTTTAGTTAATTGAGAATTGATTCCAAAGCTGTCCTCAATGCCAATGAGTTATTACTGCCGACAATCTGATATAGCGGGTAAGTCAGTATGTGAATGAGGGATGCATTGCGTATAAATCTACATTGATTTCCAAAGATTTGTTGAATGCCAATCAGTCTCTTTTGCCAAAAGTCTGATATTTCGGCACGTTATATGGCTGGATGAAGTAAGCATTTTGTGTAAATCCAGAATTGAGTCCAAAGAGTTCCTCAATGCCAATCAGCTTTTATCTCCAGAACTCTGATCTTGATGCAATGTGCATATCCGAATGAGGTAAGCATACTGAGTAACCCCAGGGTTGATCCCACAGATTTCCTCAACACAAATGAAACCTTACGCGCCAAAAGTCTGACATTGCGGAGAAGTGCTTATCTCGATGGGTTCAGCATTTTAGTCAATCCACATTTGATTACAAGGATTCGCAATTTGATCTTCGGCAAGTTGCATGGCGAGATAAGTTAATCATTTTCAGTTAATTGAGAATTGATTCCAAAGCTTTCCTCAATGTCAATGAGTTATTACTGCCGAAAATCTGCTACAGCGGGTAAGTCAGTATGTGAATGAGGGAAGCATTGCAGGTAAATCTACATTGATTTCCAAAGATTTGTTGAATGCCAATTAGTCTCTATTGCCTGAAGTCTGATATTTCGGCATGTTGCATGGCTGGATGAGCTAAGCATTAAGAGTAAATCCACAATTGATTGGAAGGATTCGCAATTGGTTCTTCGGCAAGTTTCATTGCGAGAGAAGTTAAGCATTTTTAGTTAATTGAGAATTGATTCCAAAGCTGTCCTCAGTGCCAATGAGTTATTACTGCCGACAATCTGATATAGCGGGTAAGTCAGTATGTGAATGAGGGAAGCATTGCGTATAAATCTACATTGATTTCCAAAGATTTGTTGAATGCTAATCAGTCTCTTTTGCCAAAAGTCTGATATTTCGGCACGTTATATGGCTGGATGAAGTAAGCATTTTGAGTAAATCCAGAATTGAGTCCAAAGAGTTCCTCAATGCCAATCAGCTTTTATCTCCAGAACTCTGATCTTGATGCAAAGTGCATATCCGGATGAGGTAAGCATATTGGGTAACCCCAGGGTTGATCCCAAAGATTTCCTCAACACAAATGAAACCTTACTCGCCAAAAATCTGACATTGCGGCGAAGTGCTTATCTCGATGGGTTCAGCATTTTAGTTAATCCACATTTTATTACAAGGATTCGCAATTTGTTCTTCGGCAAGTTGCATGGCGAGATAAGTTAATCATTTTCAGTTAATTGAGATTTGATTCCAAAGCTGTCCTCAATGCCAATGAGTTGTTACTGCCGACAATCTGATAGAGCGGGTAAGTCAGAATGTGAATGAGGGAAGCATTTTGTGTAAATCTACATTGATTTCCAAAAATATGCGGAATGCCAATCAGTCTCTTTCGCCAAATGTCTGATATTTCGGCACGTTACATGGCTGGATGAGGTAAGTGTTCTGAGTAAATCCAGAATTGATTCCAAAGCTGTCCTCAATGCCAATGAGTTATTACTGCCGACAATCTGATATAGCGGGTAAGTCAGTATGTGAATGAGGGATGCATTGCGTATAAATCTACATTGATTTCCAAAGATTTGTTGAATGCCAATCAGTCTCTTTTGCCAAAAGTCTGATATTTCGGCACGTTTTTTGGCTGGATGAAGTAAGCATTTTGTGTAAATCCAGAATTGAGTCCAAAGAGTTCCTCAATGCCAATCAGCTTTTATCTCCAGAACTCTGATCTTGATGCAATGTGCATATCCGAATGAGGTAAGCATACTGAGTAACCCCAGGGTTGATCCCACAGATTTCCTCAACACAAATGAAACCTTACGCGCCAAAAGTCTGACATTGCGGAGAAGTGCTTATCTCGATGGGTTCAGCATTTTAGTCAATCCACATTTGATTACAAGGATTCGCAATTTGATCTTCGGCAAGTTGCATGGCGAGATAAGTTAATCATTTTCAGTTAATTGAGAATTGATTCCAAAGCTTTCCTCAATGTCAATGAGTTATTACTGCCGAAAATCTGCTACAGCGGGTAAGTCAGTATGTGAATGAGGGAAGCATTGCAGGTAAATCTACATTGATTTCCAAAGATTTGTTGAATGCCAATTAGTCTCTATTGCCAGAAGTCTGATATTTCGGCATGTTGCATGGCTGGATGAGCTAAGCATTAAGAGTAAATCCACAATTGATTGGAAGGATTCGCAATTGGTTCTTCGGCAAGTTTCATTGCGAGAGAAGTTAAGCATTTTTAGTTAATTGAGAATTGATTCCAAAGCTGTCCTCAATGCCAATGAGTTATTACTGCCGACAATCTGATATAGCGGGTAAGTCAGTATGTGAATGAGGGATGCATTGCGTATAAATCTACATTGATTTCCAAAGATTTGTTGAATGCCAATCAGTCTCTTTTGCCAAAAGTCTGATATTTCGGCACGTTATATGGCTGGATGAAGTAAGCATTTTGTGTAAATCCAGAATTGAGTCCAAAGAGTTCCTCAATGCCAATCAGCTTTTATCTCCAGAACTCTGATCTTGATGCAAAGTGCATATCCGGATGAGGTAAGCATATTGGGTAACCCCAGGGTTGATCCCAAAGATTTCCTCAATACAAATGAAACCTTACTCGCCAAAACACTGACATTGGGGCGAAGTGCTTATCTCGAAGGGTTCAGCATTTTAGTCAATCCACAATTGATTGCAAGGATTCGCAATTTGATCTTCGGCAAGTTGCATTGCGAGAGAAGTTAAGCATTTTCAGTTAATTGAGAATTGATTCCAAAGCTTTCCTCAATGTCAATGAGTTATTACTGCCGAAAATCTGCTGTAGCGGGTAAGTCAGTGTGTGAATGAGGGAAGCATTGCAGGTAAATCTACATTGATTTCCAAAGATTTGTTGAATGCCAATCAGTCTCTATTGCCAGAAGTCTGATATTTCGGCATGTTGCATGGCTGGATGAGCTAAGCATTATGAGTAAATCCACAATTGATTGGAAGGATTCGCAATTGGTTCTTCGGCAAGTTTCATTGCGAGAGAAGTTAAGCATTTTTAGTTAATTGAGAATTGATTCCAAAGCTGTCCTCAATGCCAATGAGTTATTACTGCCGACAATCTGATATAGCGGGTAAGTCAGTATGTGAATGAGGGATGCATTGCGTATAAATCTACATTGATTTCCAAAGATTTGTTGAATGCCAATCAGTCTCTTTTGCCAAAAGTCTGATATTTCGGCACGTTATATGGCTGGATGAAGTAAGCATTTTGTGTAAATCCAGAATTGAGTCCAAAGAGTTCCTCAATGCCAATCAGCTTTTATCTCCAGAACTCTGATCTTGATGCAATGTGCATATCCGAATGAGGTAAGCATACTGAGTAACCCCAGGGTTGATCCCACAGATTTCCTCAACACAAATGAAACCTTACGCGCCAAAAGTCTGACATTGCGGAGAAGTGCTTATCTCGATGGGTTCAGCATTTTAGTCAATCCACATTTGATTACAAGGATTCGCAATTTGATCTTCGGCAAGTTGCATGGCGAGATAAGTTAATCATTTTCAGTTAATTGAGAATTGATTCCAAAGCTTTCCTCAATGTCAATGAGTTATTACTGCCGAAAATCTGCTACAGCGGGTAAGTCAGTATGTGAATGAGGGAAGCATTGCAGGTAAATCTACATTGATTTCCAAAGATTTGTTGAATGCCAATTAGTCTCTATTGCCAGAAGTCTGATATTTCGGCATGTTGCATGGCTGGATGAGCTAAGCATTAAGAGTAAATCCACAATTGATTGGAAGGATTCGCAATTGGTTCTTCGGCAAGTTTCATTGCGAGAGAAGTTAAGCATTTTTAGTTAATTGAGAATTGATTCCAAAGCTGTCCTCAGTGCCAATGAGTTATTACTGCCGACAATCTGATATAGCGGGTAAGTCAGTATGTGAATGAGGGAAGCATTGCGTATAAATCTACATTGATTTCCAAAGATTTGTTGAATGCTAATCAGTCTCTTTTGCCAAAAGTCTGATATTTCGGCACGTTATATGGCTGGATGAAGTAAGCATTTTGAGTAAATCCAGAATTGAGTCCAAAGAGTTCCTCAATGCCAATCAGCTTTTATCTCCAGAACTCTGATCTTGATGCAAAGTGCATATCCGGATGAGGTAAGCATATTGGGTAACCCCAGGGTTGATCCCAAAGATTTCCTCAACACAAATGAAACCTTACTCGCCAAAAATCTGACATTGCGGCGAAGTGCTTATCTCGATGGGTTCAGCATTTTAGTTAATCCACATTTTATTACAAGGATTCGCAATTTGTTCTTCGGCAAGTTGCATGGCGAGATAAGTTAATCATTTTCAGTTAATTGAGATTTGATTCCAAAGCTGTCCTCAATGCCAATGAGTTGTTACTGCCGACAATCTGATATAGCGGGTAAGTCAGAATGTGAATGAGGGAAGCATTTTGTGTAAATCTACATTGATTTCCAAAAATATGCGGAATGCCAATCAGTCTCTTTCGCCAAATGTCTGATATTTCGGCACGTTACATGGCTGGATGAGGTAAGTGTTCTGAGTAAATCCAGAATTGATTCCAAAGCTGTCCTCAATGCCAATGAGTTATTACTGCCGACAATCTGATATAGCGGGTAAGTCAGTATGTGAATGAGGGATGCATTGCGTATAAATCTACATTGATTTCCAAAGATTTGTTGAATGCCAATCAGTCTCTTTTGCCAAAAGTCTGATATTTCGGCACGTTTTTTGGCTGGATGAAGTAAGCATTTTGTGTAAATCCAGAATTGAGTCCAAAGAGTTCCTCAATGCCAATCAGCTTTTATCTCCAGAACTCTGATCTTGATGCAATGTGCATATCCGAATGAGGTAAGCATACTGAGTAACCCCAGGGTTGATCCCACAGATTTCCTCAACACAAATGAAACCTTACGCGCCAAAAGTCTGACATTGCGGAGAAGTGCTTATCTCGATGGGTTCAGCATTTTAGTCAATCCACATTTGATTACAAGGATTCGCAATTTGATCTTCGGCAAGTTGCATGGCGAGATAAGTTAATCATTTTCAGTTAATTGAGAATTGATTCCAAAGCTTTCCTCAATGTCAATGAGTTATTACTGCCGAAAATCTGCTACAGCGGGTAAGTCAGTATGTGAATGAGGGAAGCATTGCAGGTAAATCTACATTGATTTCCAAAGATTTGTTGAATGCCAATTAGTCTCTATTGCCAGAAGTCTGATATTTCGGCATGTTGCATGGCTGGATGAGCTAAGCATTAAGAGTAAATCCACAATTGATTGGAAGGATTCGCAATTGGTTCTTCGGCAAGTTTCATTGCGAGAGAAGTTAAGCATTTTTAGTTAATTGAGAATTGATTCCAAAGCTGTCCTCAATGCCAATGAGTTATTACTGCCGACAATCTGATATAGCGGGTAAGTCAGTATGTGCATGAGGGATGCATTGCGTATAAATCTACATTGATTTCCAAAGATTTGTTGAATGCCAATCAGTCTCTTTTGCCAAAAGTCTGATATTTCGGCACGTTATATGGCTGGATGAAGTAAGCATTTTGTGTAAATCCAGAATTGAGTCCAAAGAGTTCCTCAATGCCAATCAGCTTTTATCTCCAGAACTCTGATCTTGATGCAAAGTGCATATCCGGATGAGGTAAGCATATTGGGTAACCCCAGGGTTGATCCCAAAGATTTCCTCAATACAAATGAAACCTTACTCGCCAAAACACTGACATTGGGGCGAAGTGCTTATCTCGAAGGGTTCAGCATTTTAGTCAATCCACAATTGATTGCAAGGATTCGCAATTTGATCTTCGGCAAGTTGCATTGCGAGAGAAGTTAAGCATTTTCAGTTAATTGAGAATTGATTCCAAAGCTTTCCTCAATGTCAATGAGTTATTACTGCCGAAAATCTGCTGTAGCGGGTAAGTCAGTGTGTGAATGAGGGAAGCATTGCAGGTAAATCTACATTGATTTCCAAAGATTTGTTGAATGCCAATCAGTCTCTATTGCCAGAAGTCTGATATTTCGGCATGTTGCATGGCTGGATGAGCTAAGCATTATGAGTAAATCCACAATTGATTGGAAGGATTCGCAATTGGTTCTTCGGCAAGTTTCATTGCGAGAGAAGTTAAGCATTTTTAGTTAATTGAGAATTGATTCCAAAGCTGTCCTCAATGCCAATGAGTTATTACTGCCGACAATCTGATATAGCGGGTAAGTCAGTATGTGAATGAGGGATGCATTGCGTATAAATCTACATTGATTTCCAAAGATTTGTTGAATGCCAATCAGTCTCTTTTGCCAAAAGTCTGATATTTCGGCACGTTATATGGCTGGATGAAGTAAGCATTTTGTGTAAATCCAGAATTGAGTCCAAAGAGTTCCTCAATGCCAATCAGCTTTTATCTCCAGAACTCTGATCTTGATGCAATGTGCATATCCGAATGAGGTAAGCATACTGAGTAACCCCAGGGTTGATCCCACAGATTTCCTCAACACAAATGAAACCTTACGCGCCAAAAGTCTGACATTGCGGAGAAGTGCTTATCTCGATGGGTTCAGCATTTTAGTCAATCCACATTTGATTACAAGGATTCGCAATTTGATCTTCGGCAAGTTGCATGGCGAGATAAGTTAATCATTTTCAGTTAATTGAGAATTGATTCCAAAGCTTTCCTCAATGTCAATGAGTTATTACTGCCGAAAATCTGCTACAGCGGGTAAGTCAGTATGTGAATGAGGGAAGCATTGCAGGTAAATCTACATTGATTTCCAAAGATTTGTTGAATGCCAATTAGTCTCTATTGCCAGAAGTCTGATATTTCGGCATGTTGCATGGCTGGATGAGCTAAGCATTAAGAGTAAATCCACAATTGATTGGAAGGATTCGCAATTGGTTCTTCGGCAAGTTTCATTGCGAGAGAAGTTAAGCATTTTTAGTTAATTGAGAATTGATTCCAAAGCTGTCCTCAATGCCAATGAGTTATTACTGCCGACAATCTGATATAGCGGGTAAGTCAGTATGTGAATGAGGGATGCATTGCGTATAAATCTACATTGATTTCCAAAGATTTGTTGAATGCCAATCAGTCTCTTTTGCCAAAAGTCTGATATTTCGGCACGTTATATGGCTGGATGAAGTAAGCATTTTGTGTAAATCCAGAATTGAGTCCAAAGAGTTCCTCAATGCCAATCAGCTTTTATCTCCAGAACTCTGATCTTGATGCAATGTGCATATCCGAATGAGGTAAGCATACTGAGTAACCCCAGGGTTGATCCCACAGATTTCCTCAACACAAATGAAACCTTACGCGCCAAAAGTCTGACATTGCGGAGAAGTGCTTATCTCGATGGGTTCAGCATTTTAGTCAATCCACATTTGATTACAAGGATTCGCAATTTGATCTTCGGCAAGTTGCATGGCGAGATAAGTTAATCATTTTCAGTTAATTGAGAATTGATTCCAAAGCTTTCCTCAATGTCAATGAGTTATTACTGCCGAAAATCTGCTACAGCGGGTAAGTCAGTATGTGAATGAGGGAAGCATTGCAGGTAAATCTACATTGATTTCCAAAGATTTGTTGAATGCCAATTAGTCTCTATTGCCAGAAGTCTGATATTTCGGCATGTTGCATGGCTGGATGAGCTAAGCATTAAGAGTAAATCCACAATTGATTGGAAGGATTCGCAATTGGTTCTTCGGCAAGTTTCATTGCGAGAGAAGTTAAGCATTTTTAGTTAATTGAGAATTGATTCCAAAGCTGTCCTCAATGCCAATGAGTTATTACTGCCGACAATCTGATATAGCGGGTAAGTCAGTATGTGCATGAGGGATGCATTGCGTATAAATCTACATTGATTTCCAAAGATTTGTTGAATGCCAATCAGTCTCTTTTGCCAAAAGTCTGATATTTCGGCACGTTATATGGCTGGATGAAGTAAGCATTTTGTGTAAATCCAGAATTGAGTCCAAAGAGTTCCTCAATGCCAATCAGCTTTTATCTCCAGAACTCTGATCTTGATGCAAAGTGCATATCCGGATGAGGTAAGCATATTGGGTAACCCCAGGGTTGATCCCAAAGATTTCCTCAACACAAATGAAACCTTACTCGCCAAAAATCTGACATTGCGGCGAAGTGCTTATCTCGATGGGTTCAGCATTTTAGTTAATCCACATTTTATTACAAGGATTCGCAATTTGTTCTTCGGCAAGTTGCATGGCGAGATAAGTTAATCATTTTCAGTTAATTGAGATTTGATTCCAAAGCTGTCCTCAATGCCAATGAGTTGTTACTGCCGACAATCTGATATAGCGGGTAAGTCAGAATGTGAATGAGGGAAGCATTTTGTGTAAATCTACATTGATTTCCAAAAATTTGCGGAATGCCAATCAGTCTCTTTCGCCAAATGTCTGATATTTCGGCACGTTACATGGCTGGATGAGGTAAGTGTTCTGAGTAAATCCAGAATTGATTCCAAAGCTGTCCTCAATGCCAATGAGTTATTACTGCCGACAATCTGATATAGCGGGTAAGTCAGTATGTGAATGAGGGATGCATTGCGTATAAATCTACATTGATTTCCAAAGATTTGTTGAATGCCAATCAGTCTCTTTTGCCAAAAGTCTGATATTTCGGCACGTTATATGGCTGGATGAAGTAAGCATTTTGTGTAAATCCAGAATTGAGTCCAAAGAGTTCCTCAATGCCAATCAGCTTTTATCTCCAGAACTCTGATCTTGATGCAATGTGCATATCCGAATGAGGTAAGCATACTGAGTAACCCCAGGGTTGATCCCACAGATTTCCTCAACACAAATGAAACCTTACGCGCCAAAAGTCTGACATTGCGGAGAAGTGCTTATCTCGATGGGTTCAGCATTTTAGTCAATCCACATTTGATTACAAGGATTCGCAATTTGATCTTCGGCAAGTTGCATGGCGAGATAAGTTAATCATTTTCAGTTAATTGAGAATTGATTCCAAAGCTTTCCTCAATGTCAATGAGTTATTACTGCCGAAAATCTGCTACAGCGGGTAAGTCAGTATGTGAGTGAGGGAAGCATTGCAGCTAAATCTACATTGATTTCCAAAGATTTGTTGAATGCCAATTAGTCTCTATTGCCAGAAGTCTGATATTTCGGCATGTTGCATGGCTGGATGAGCTAAGCATTAAGAGTAAATCCACAATTGATTGGAAGGATTCGCAATTGGTTCTTCGGCAAGTTTCATTGCGAGAGAAGTTAAGCATTTTTAGTTAATTGAGAATTTATTCCAAAGCTGTCCTCAATGCCAATGAGTTATTACTGCCGACAATCTGATATAGCGGGTAAGTCAGTATGTGAATGAGGGATGCATTGCGTATAAATCTACATTGATTTCCAAAGATTTGTTGAATGCCAATCAGTCTCTTTTGCCAAAAGTCTGATATTTCGGCACGTTATATGGCTCGATGAAGTAAGCATTTTGAGTAAATCCAGAATTGAGTCCAAAGAGTTCCTCAATGCCAATCAGCTTTTATCTCCAGAACTCTGATCTTGATGCAAAGTGCATATCCGGATGAGGTAAGCATATTGGGTAACCCCAGGGTTGATCCCAAAGATTTCCTCAACACAAATGAAACCTTACTCGCCAAAAATCTGACATTGCGGCGAAGTGCTTATCTCGATGGGTTCAGCATTTTAGTTAATCCACATTTTATTACAAGGATTCGCAATTTGTTCTTCGGCAAGTTGCATGGCGAGATAAGTTAATCATTTTCAGTTAATTGAGATTTGATTCCAAAGCTGTCCTCAATGCCAATGAGTTGTTACTGCCGACAATCTGATATAGCGGGTAAGTCAGAATGTGAATGAGGGAAGCATTTTGTGTAAATCTACATTGATTTCCAAAAATTTGCGGAATGCCAATCAGTCTCTTTCGCCAAATGTCTGATATTTCGGCACGTTACATGGCTGGATGAGGTAAGTGTTCTGAGTAAATCCAGAATTGATTCCAAAGCTGTCCTCAATGCCAATGAGTTATTACTGCCGACAATCTGATATAGCGGGTAAGTCAGTATGTGAATGAGGGATGCATTGCGTATAAATCTACATTGATTTCCAAAGATTTGTTGAATGCCAATCAGTCTCTTTTGCCAAAAGTCTGATATTTCGGCACGTTATATGGCTGGATGAAGTAAGCATTTTGTGTAAATCCAGAATTGAGTCCAAAGAGTTCCTCAATGCCAATCAGCTTTTATCTCCAGAACTCTGATCTTGATGCAATGTGCATATCCGAATGAGGTAAGCATACTGAGTAACCCCAGGGTTGATCCCACAGATTTCCTCAACACAAATGAAACCTTACGCGCCAAAAGTCTGACATTGCGGAGAAGTGCTTATCTCGATGGGTTCAGCATTTTAGTCAATCCACATTTGATTACAAGGATTCGCAATTTGATCTTCGGCAAGTTGCATGGCGAGATAAGTT
The DNA here is from genome assembly GCF_964213995.1 of Mustelus asterias. Taxonomy (NCBI): domain Eukaryota; kingdom Metazoa; phylum Chordata; class Chondrichthyes; order Carcharhiniformes; family Triakidae; genus Mustelus; species Mustelus asterias. The sequence goes on from NW_027590714.1 coordinate 117,154, forward strand.
AATCATTTTCAGTTAATTGAGAATTGATTCCAAAGCTTTCCTCAATGTCAATGAGTTATTACTGCCGAAAATCTGCTACAGCGGGTAAGTCAGTATGTGAATGAGGGAAGCATTGCAGGTAAATCTACATTGATTTCCAAAGATTTGTTGAATGCCAATTAGTCTCTATTGCCAGAAGTCTGATATTTCGGCATGTTGCATGGCTGGATGAGCTAAGCATTAAGAGTAAATCCACAATTGATTGGAAGGATTCGCAATTGGTTCTTCGGCAAGTTTCATTGCGAGAGAAGTTAAGCATTTTTAGTTAATTGAGAATTGATTCCAAAGCTGTCCTCAATGCCAATGAGTTATTACTGCCGACAATCTGATATAGCGGGTAAGTCAGTATGTGAATGAGGGATGCATTGCGTATAAATCTACATTGATTTCCAAAGATTTGTTGAATGCCAATCAGTCTCTTTTGCCAAAAGTCTGATATTTCGGCACGTTATATGGCTGGATGAAGTAAGCATTTTGTGTAAATCCAGAATTGAGTCCAAAGAGTTCCTCAATGCCAATCAGCTTTTATCTCCAGAACTCTGATCTTGATGCAAAGTGCATATCCGGATGAGGTAAGCATATTGGGTAACCCCAGGGTTGATCCCAAAGATTTCCTCAACACAAATGAAACCTTACTCGCCAAAAATCTGACATTGCGGCGAAGTGCTTATCTCGATGGGTTCAGCATTTTAGTTAATCCACATTTTATTACAAGGATTCGCAATTTGTTCTTCGGCAAGTTGCATGGCGAGATAAGTTAATCATTTTCAGTTAATTGAGATTTGATTCCAAAGCTGTCCTCAATGCCAATGAGTTGTTACTGCCGACAATCTGATATAGCGGGTAAGTCAGAATGTGAATGAGGGAAGCATTTTGTGTAAATCTACATTGATTTCCAAAAATTTGCGGAATGCCAATCAGTCTCTTTCGCCAAATGTCTGATATTTCGGCACGTTACATGGCTGGATGAGGTAAGTGTTCTGAGTAAATCCAGAATTGATTCCAAAGCTGTCCTCAATGCCAATGAGTTATTACTGCCGACAATCTGATATAGCGGGTAAGTCAGTATGTGAATGAGGGATGCATTGCGTATAAATCTACATTGATTTCCAAAGATTTGTTGAATGCCAATCAGTCTCTTTTGCCAAAAGTCTGATATTTCGGCACGTTATATGGCTGGATGAAGTAAGCATTTTGTGTAAATCCAGAATTGAGTCCAAAGAGTTCCTCAATGCCAATCAGCTTTTATCTCCAGAACTCTGATCTTGATGCAATGTGCATATCCGAATGAGGTAAGCATACTGAGTAACCCCAGGGTTGATCCCACAGATTTCCTCAACACAAATGAAACCTTACGCGCCAAAAGTCTGACATTGCGGAGAAGTGCTTATCTCGATGGGTTCAGCATTTTAGTCAATCCACATTTGATTACAAGGATTCGCAATTTGATCTTCGGCAAGTTGCATGGCGAGATAAGTTAATCATTTTCAGTTAATTGAGAATTGATTCCAAAGCTTTCCTCAATGTCAATGAGTTATTACTGCCGAAACTCTGCTACAGCGGGTAAGTCAGTATGTGAATGAGGGAAGCATTGCAGGTAAATCTACATTGATTTCCAAAGATTTGTTGAATGCCAATTAGTCTCTATTGCCAGAAGTCTGATATTTCGGCATGTTGCATGGCTGGATGAGCTAAGCATTAAGAGTAAATCCACAATTGATTGGAAGGATTCGCAATTGGTTCTTCGGCAAGTTTCATTGCGAGAGAAGTTAAGCATTTTTAGTTAATTGAGAATTGATTCCAAAGCTGTCCTCAGTGCCAATGAGTTATTACTGCCGACAATCTGATATAGCGGGTAAGTCAGCATGTGAATGAGGGAAGCATTGCGTATAAATCTACATTGATTTCCAAAGATTTGTTGAATGCTAATCAGTCTCTTTTGCCAAAAGTCTGATATTTCGGCACGTTATATGGCTGGATGAAGTAAGCATTTTGAGTAAATCCAGAATTGAGTCCAAAGAGTTCCTCAATGCCAATCAGCTTTTATCTCCAGAACTCTGATCTTGATGCAAAGTGCATATCCGGATGAGGTAAGCATATTGGGTAACCCCAGGGTTGATCCCAAAGATTTCCTCAACACAAATGAAACCTTACTCGCCAAAAATCTGACATTGCGGCGAAGTGCTTATCTCGATGGGTTCAGCATTTTAGTTAATCCACATTTTATTACAAGGATTCGCAATTTGTTCTTCGGCAAGTTGCATGGCGAGATAAGTTAATCATTTTCAGTTAATTGAGATTTGATTCCAAAGCTGTCCTCAATGCCAATGAGTTGTTACTGCCGACAATCTGATATAGCGGGTAAGTCAGAATGTGAATGAGGGAAGCATTTTGTGTAAATCTACATTGATTTCCAAAAATATGCGGAATGCCAATCAGTCTCTTTCGCCAAATGTCTGATATTTCGGCACGTTACATGGCTGGATGAGGTAAGTGTTCTGAGTAAATCCAGAATTGATTCCAAAGCTGTCCTCAATGCCAATGAGTTATTACTGCCGACAATCTGATATAGCGGGTAAGTCAGTATGTGAATGAGGGATGCATTGCGTATAAATCTATATTGATTTCCAAAGATTTGTTGAATGCCAATCAGTCTCTTTTGCCAAAAGTCTGATATTTCGGCACGTTTTTTGGCTGGATGAAGTAAGCATTTTGTGTAAATCCAGAATTGAGTCCAAAGAGTTCCTCAATGCCAATCAGCTTTTATCTCCAGAACTCTGATCTTGATGCAATGTGCATATCCGAATGAGGTAAGCATACTGAGTAACCCCAGGGTTGATCCCACAGATTTCCTCAACACAAATGAAACCTTACGCGCCAAAAGTCTGACATTGCGGAGAAGTGCTTATCTCGATGGATTCAGCATTTTAGTCAATCCACATTTGATTACAAGGATTCGCAATTTGATCTTCGGCAAGTTGCATGGCGAGATAAGTTAATCATTTTCAGTTAATTGAGAATTGATTCCAAAGCTTTCCTCAATGTCAATGAGTTATTACTGCCGAAAATCTGCTACAGCGGGTAAGTCAGTATGTGAATGAGGGAAGCATTGCAGGTAAATCTACATTGATTTCCAAAGATTTGTTGAATGCCAATTAGTCTCTATTGCCAGAAGTCTGATATTTCGGCATGTTGCATGGCTGGATGAGCTAAGCATTAAGAGTAAATCCACAATTGATTGGAAGGATTCGCAATTGGTTCTTCGGCAAGTTTCATTGCGAGAGAAGTTAAGCATTTTTAGTTAATTGAGAATTGATTCCAAAGCTGTCCTCAATGCCAATGAGTTATTACTGCCGACAATCTGATATAGCGGGTAAGTCAGTATGTGAATGAGGGATGCATTGCGTATAAATCTACATTGATTTCCAAAGATTTGTTGAATGCCAATCAGTCTCTTTTGCCAAAAGTCTGATATTTCGGCACGTTATATGGCTGGATGAAGTAAGCATTTTGTGTAAATCCAGAATTGAGTCCAAAGAGTTCCTCAATGCCAATCAGCTTTTATCTCCAGAACTCTGATCTTGATGCAAAGTGCATATCCGGATGAGGTAAGCATATTGGGTAACCCCAGGGTTGATCCCAAAGATTTCCTCAATACAAATGAAACCTTACTCGCCAAAACACTGACATTGGGGCGAAGTGCTTATCTCGAAGGGTTCAGCATTTTAGTCAATCCACAATTGATTGCAAGGATTCGCAATTTGATCTTCGGCAAGTTGCATTGCGAGAGAAGTTAAGCATTTTCAGTTAATTGAGAATTGATTCCAAAGCTTTCCTCAATGTCAATGAGTTATTACTGCCGAAAATCTGCTGTAGCGGGTAAGTCAGTGTGTGAATGAGGGAAGCATTGCAGGTAAATCTACATTGATTTCCAAAGATTTGTTGAATGCCAATCAGTCTCTATTGCCAGAAGTCTGATATTTCGGCATGTTGCATGGCTGGATGAGCTAAGCATTATGAGTAAATCCACAATTGATTGGAAGGATTCGCAATTGGTTCTTCGGCAAGTTTCATTGCGAGAGAAGTTAAGCATTTTTAGTTAATTGAGAATTGATTCCAAAGCTGTCCTCAATGCCAATGAGTTATTACTGCCGACAATCTGATATAGCGGGTAAGTCAGTATGTGAATGAGGGATGCATTGCGTATAAATCTACATTGATTTCCAAAGATTTGTTGAATGCCAATCAGTCTCTTTTGCCAAAAGTCTGATATTTCGGCACGTTATATGGCTGGATGAAGTAAGCATTTTGTGTAAATCCAGAATTGAGTCCAAAGAGTTCCTCAATGCCAATCAGCTTTTATCTCCAGAACTCTGATCTTGATGCAATGTGCATATCCGAATGAGGTAAGCATACTGAGTAACCCCAGGGTTGATCCCACAGATTTCCTCAACACAAATGAAACCTTACGCGCCAAAAGTCTGACATTGCGGAGAAGTGCTTATCTCGATGGGTTCAGCATTTTAGTCAATCCACATTTGATTACAAGGATTCGCAATTTGATCTTCGGCAAGTTGCATGGCGAGATAAGTTAATCATTTTCAGTTAATTGAGAATTGATTCCAAAGCTTTCCTCAATGTCAATGAGTTATTACTGCCGAAACTCTGCTACAGCGGGTAAGTCAGTATGTGAATGAGGGAAGCATTGCAGGTAAATCTACATTGATTTCCAAAGATTTGTTGAATGCCAATTAGTCTCTATTGCCAGAAGTCTGATATTTCGGCATGTTGCATGGCTGGATGAGCTAAGCATTAAGAGTAAATCCACAATTGATTGGAAGGATTCGCAATTGGTTCTTCGGCAAGTTTCATTGCGAGAGAAGTTAAGCATTTTTAGTTAATTGAGAATTGATTCCAAAGCTGTCCTCAGTGCCAATGAGTTATTACTGCCGACAATCTGATATAGCGGGTAAGTCAGCATGTGAATGAGGGAAGCATTGCGTATAAATCTACATTGATTTCCAAAGATTTGTTGAATGCTAATCAGTCTCTTTTGCCAAAAGTCTGATATTTCGGCACGTTATATGGCTGGATGAAGTAAGCATTTTGAGTAAATCCAGAATTGAGTCCAAAGAGTTCCTCAATGCCAATCAGCTTTTATCTCCAGAACTCTGATCTTGATGCAAAGTGCATATCCGGATGAGGTAAGCATATTGGGTAACCCCAGGGTTGATCCCAAAGATTTCCTCAACACAAATGAAACCTTACTCGCCAAAAATCTGACATTGCGGCGAAGTGCTTATCTCGATGGGTTCAGCATTTTAGTTAATCCACATTTTATTACAAGGATTCGCAATTTGTTCTTCGGCAAGTTGCATGGCGAGATAAGTTAATCATTTTCAGTTAATTGAGATTTGATTCCAAAGCTGTCCTCAATGCCAATGAGTTGTTACTGCCGACAATCTGATATAGCGGGTAAGTCAGAATGTGAATGAGGGAAGCATTTTGTGTAAATCTACATTGATTTCCAAAAATATGCGGAATGCCAATCAGTCTCTTTCGCCAAATGTCTGATATTTCGGCACGTTACATGGCTGGATGAGGTAAGTGTTCTGAGTAAATCCAGAATTGATTCCAAAGCTGTCCTCAATGCCAATGAGTTATTACTGCCGACAATCTGATATAGCGGGTAAGTCAGTATGTGAATGAGGGATGCATTGCGTATAAATCTATATTGATTTCCAAAGATTTGTTGAATGCCAATCAGTCTCTTTTGCCAAAAGTCTGATATTTCGGCACGTTTTTTGGCTGGATGAAGTAAGCATTTTGTGTAAATCCAGAATTGAGTCCAAAGAGTTCCTCAATGCCAATCAGCTTTTATCTCCAGAACTCTGATCTTGATGCAATGTGCATATCCGAATGAGGTAAGCATACTGAGTAACCCCAGGGTTGATCCCACAGATTTCCTCAACACAAATGAAACCTTACGCGCCAAAAGTCTGACATTGCGGAGAAGTGCTTATCTCGATGGATTCAGCATTTTAGTCAATCCACATTTGATTACAAGGATTCGCAATTTGATCTTCGGCAAGTTGCATGGCGAGATAAGTTAATCATTTTCAGTTAATTGAGAATTGATTCCAAAGCTTTCCTCAATGTCAATGAGTTATTACTGCCGAAAATCTGCTACAGCGGGTAAGTCAGTATGTGAATGAGGGAAGCATTGCAGGTAAATCTACATTGATTTCCAAAGATTTGTTGAATGCCAATTAGTCTCTATTGCCAGAAGTCTGATATTTCGGCATGTTGCATGGCTGGATGAGCTAAGCATTAAGAGTAAATCCACAATTGATTGGAAGGATTCGCAATTGGTTCTTCGGCAAGTTTCATTGCGAGAGAAGTTAAGCATTTTTAGTTAATTGAGAATTGATTCCAAAGCTGTCCTCAATGCCAATGAGTTATTACTGCCGACAATCTGATATAGCGGGTAAGTCAGTATGTGAATGAGGGATGCATTGCGTATAAATCTACATTGATTTCCAAAGATTTGTTGAATGCCAATCAGTCTCTTTTGCCAAAAGTCTGATATTTCGGCACGTTATATGGCTGGATGAAGTAAGCATTTTGTGTAAATCCAGAATTGAGTCCAAAGAGTTCCTCAATGCCAATCAGCTTTTATCTCCAGAACTCTGATCTTGATGCAAAGTGCATATCCGGATGAGGTAAGCATATTGGGTAACCCCAGGGTTGATCCCAAAGATTTCCTCAATACAAATGAAACCTTACTCGCCAAAACACTGACATTGGGGCGAAGTGCTTATCTCGAAGGGTTCAGCATTTTAGTCAATCCACAATTGATTGCAAGGATTCGCAATTTGATCTTCGGCAAGTTGCATTGCGAGAGAAGTTAAGCATTTTCAGTTAATTGAGAATTGATTCCAAAGCTTTCCTCAATGTCAATGAGTTATTACTGCCGAAAATCTGCTGTAGCGGGTAAGTCAGTGTGTGAATGAGGGAAGCATTGCAGGTAAATCTACATTGATTTCCAAAGATTTGTTGAATGCCAATCAGTCTCTATTGCCAGAAGTCTGATATTTCGGCATGTTGCATGGCTGGATGAGCTAAGCATTATGAGTAAATCCACAATTGATTGGAAGGATTCGCAATTGGTTCTTCGGCAAGTTTCATTGCGAGAGAAGTTAAGCATTTTTAGTTAATTGAGAATTGATTCCAAAGCTGTCCTCAATGCCAATGAGTTATTACTGCCGACAATCTGATATAGCGGGTAAGTCAGTATGTGAATGAGGGATGCATTGCGTATAAATCTACATTGATTTCCAAAGATTTGTTGAATGCCAATCAGTCTCTTTTGCCAAAAGTCTGATATTTCGGCACGTTATATGGCTGGATGAAGTAAGCATTTTGTGTAAATCCAGAATTGAGTCCAAAGAGTTCCTCAATGCCAATCAGCTTTTATCTCCAGAACTCTGATCTTGATGCAATGTGCATATCCGAATGAGGTAAGCATACTGAGTAACCCCAGGGTTGATCCCACAGATTTCCTCAACACAAATGAAACCTTACGCGCCAAAAGTCTGACATTGCGGAGAAGTGCTTATCTCGATGGGTTCAGCATTTTAGTCAATCCACATTTGATTACAAGGATTCGCAATTTGATCTTCGGCAAGTTGCATGGCGAGATAAGTTAATCATTTTCAGTTAATTGAGAATTGATTCCAAAGCTTTCCTCAATGTCAATGAGTTATTACTGCCGAAAATCTGCTACAGCGGGTAAGTCAGTATGTGAATGAGGGAAGCATTGCAGGTAAATCTACATTGATTTCCAAAGATTTGTTGAATGCCAATTAGTCTCTATTGCCAGAAGTCTGATATTTCGGCATGTTGCATGGCTGGATGAGCTAAGCATTAAGAGTAAATCCACAATTGATTGGAAGGATTCGCAATTGGTTCTTCGGCAAGTTTCATTGCGAGAGAAGTTAAGCATTTTTAGTTAATTGAGAATTGATTCCAAAGCTGTCCTCAGTGCCAATGAGTTATTACTGCCGACAATCTGATATAGCGGGTAAGTCAGTATGTGAATGAGGGAAGCATTGCGTATAAATCTACATTGATTTCCAAAGATTTGTTGAATGCTAATCAGTCTCTTTTGCCAAAAGTCTGATATTTCGGCACGTTATATGGCTGGATGAAGTAAGCATTTTGAGTAAATCCAGAATTGAGTCCAAAGAGTTCCTCAATGCCAATCAGCTTTTATCTCCAGAACTCTGATCTTGATGCAAAGTGCATATCCGGATGAGGTAAGCATATTGGGTAACCCCAGGGTTGATCCCAAAGATTTCCTCAACACAAATGAAACCTTACTCGCCAAAAATCTGACATTGCGGCGAAGTGCTTATCTCGATGGGTTCAGCATTTTAGTTAATCCACATTTTATTACAAGGATTCGCAATTTGTTCTTCGGCAAGTTGCATGGCGAGATAAGTTAATCATTTTCAGTTAATTGAGATTTGATTCCAAAGCTGTCCTCAATGCCAATGAGTTGTTACTGCCGACAATCTGATATAGCGGGTAAGTCAGAATGTGAATGAGGGAAGCATTTTGTGTAAATCTACATTGATTTCCAAAAATTTGCGGAATGCCAATCAGTCTCTTTCGTCAAATGTCTGATATTTCGGCACGTTACATGGCTGGATGAGGTAAGTGTTCTGAGTAAATCCAGAATTGATTCCAAAGCTGTCCTCAATGCCAATGAGTTATTACTGCCGACAATCTGATATAGCGGGTAAGTCAGTATGTGAATGAGGGATGCATTGCGTATAAATCTACATTGATTTCCAAAGATTTGTTGAATGCCAATCAGTCTCTTTTGCCAAAAGTCTGATATTTCGGCACGTTATATGGCTGGATGAAGTAAGCATTTTGTGTAAATCCAGAATTGAGTCCAAAGAGTTCCTCAATGCCAATCAGCTTTTATCTCCAGAACTCTGATCTTGATGCAATGTGCATATCCGAATGAGGTAAGCATACCGAGTAACCCCAGGGTTGATCCCACAGATTTCCTCAACACAAATGAAACCTTACGCGCCAAAAGTCTGACATTGCGGAGAAGTGCTTATCTCGATGGGTTCAGCATTTTAGTCAATCCACATTTGATTACAAGGATTCGCAATTTGATCTTCGGCAAGTTGCATGGCGAGATAAGTTAATCATTTTCAGTTAATTGAGAATTGATTCCAAAGCTTTCCTCAATGTCAATGAGTTATTACTGCCGAAAATCTGCTACAGCGGGTAAGTCAGTATGTGAATGAGGGAAGCATTGCAGGTAAATCTACATTGATTTCCAAAGATTTGTTGAATGCCAATTAGTCTCTATTGCCAGAAGTCTGATATTTCGGCATGTTGCATGGCTGGATGAGCTAAGCATTAAGAGTAAATCCACAATTGATTGGAAGGATTCGCAATTGGTTCTTCGGCAAGTTTCATTGCGAGAGAAGTTAAGCATTTTTAGTTAATTGAGAATTGATTCCAAAGCTGTCCTCAATGCCAATGAGTTATTACTGCCGACAATCTGATATAGCGGGTAAGTCAGTATGTGAATGAGGGATGCATTGCGTATAAATCTACATTGATTTCCAAAGATTTGTTGAATGCCAATCAGTCTCTTTTGCCAAAAGTCTGATATTTCGGCACGTTATATGGCTGGATGAAGTAAGCATTTTGTGTAAATCCAGAATTGAGTCCAAAGAGTTCCTCAATGCCAATCAGCTTTTATCTCCAGAACTCTGATCTTGATGCAATGTGCATATCCGAATGAGGTAAGCATACTGAGTAACCCCAGGGTTGATCCCACAGATTTCCTCAACACAAATGAAACCTTACGCGCCAAAAGTCTGACATTGCGGAGAAGTGCTTATCTCGATGGGTTCAGCATTTTAGTCAATCCACATTTGATTACAAGGATTCGCAATTTGATCTTCGGCAAGTTGCATGGCGAGATAAGTTAATCATTTTCAGTTAATTGAGAATTGATTCCAAAGCTTTCCTCAATGTCAATGAGTTATTACTGCCGAAAATCTGCTACAGCGGGTAAGTCAGTATGTGAATGAGGGAAGCATTGCAGGTAAATCTACATTGATTTCCAAAGATTTGTTGAATGCCAATTAGTCTCTATTGCCAGAAGTCTGATATTTCGGCATGTTGCATGGCTGGATGAGCTAAGCATTAAGAGTAAATCCACAATTGATTGGAAGGATTCGCAATTGGTTCTTCGGCAAGTTTCATTGCGAGAGAAGTTAAGCATTTTTAGTTAATTGAGAATTGATTCCAAAGCTGTCCTCAGTGCCAATGAGTTATTACTGCCGACAATCTGATATAGCGGGTAAGTCAGTATGTGAATGAGGGAAGCATTGCGTATAAATCTACATTGATTTCCAAAGATTTGTTGAATGCTAATCAGTCTCTTTTGCCAAAAGTCTGATATTTCGGCACGTTATATGGCTGGATGAAGTAAGCATTTTGAGTAAATCCAGAATTGAGTCCAAAGAGTTCCTCAATGCCAATCAGCTTTTATCTCCAGAACTCTGATCTTGATGCAAAGTGCATATCCGGATGAGGTAAGCATATTGGGTAACCCCAGGGTTGATCCCAAAGATTTCCTCAACACAAATGAAACCTTACTCGCCAAAAATCTGACATTGCGGCGAAGTGCTTATCTCGATGGGTTCAGCATTTTAGTTAATCCACATTTTATTACAAGGATTCGCAATTTGTTCTTCGGCAAGTTGCATGGCGAGATAAGTTAATCATTTTCAGTTAATTGAGATTTGATTCCAAAGCTGTCCTCAATGCCAATGAGTTGTTACTGCCGACAATCTGATATAGCGGGTAAGTCAGAATGTGAATGAGGGAAGCATTTTGTGTAAATCTACATTGATTTCCAAAAATTTGCGGAATGCCAATCAGTCTCTTTCGCCAAATGTCTGATATTTCGGCACGTTACATGGCTGGATGAGGTAAGTGTTCTGAGTAAATCCAGAATTGATTCCAAAGCTGTCCTCAATGCCAATGAGTTATTACTGCCGACAATCTGATATAGCGGGTAAGTCAGTATGTGAATGAGGGATGCATTGCGTATAAATCTACATTGATTTCCAAAGATTTGTTGAATGCCAATCAGTCTCTTTTGCCAAAAGTCTGATATTTCGGCACGTTATATGGCTGGATGAAGTAAGCATTTTGTGTAAATCCAGAATTGAGTCCAAAGAGTTCCTCAATGCCAATCAGCTTTTATCTCCAGAACTCTGATCTTGATGCAATGTGCATATCCGAATGAGGTAAGCATACTGAGTAACCCCAGGGTTGATCCCACAGATTTCCTCAACACAAATGAAACCTTACGCGCCAAAAGTCTGACATTGCGGAGAAGTGCTTATCTCGATGGGTTCAGCATTTTAGTCAATCCACATTTGATTACAAGGATTCGCAATTTGATCTTCGGCAAGTTGCATGGCGAGATAAGTTAATCATTTTCAGTTAATTGAGAATTGATTCCAAAGCTTTCCTCAATGTCAATGAGTTATTACTGCCGAAAATCTGCTACAGCGGGTAAGTCAGTATGTGAATGAGGGAAGCATTGCAGGTAAATCTACATTGATTTCCAAAGATTTGTTGAATGCCAATTAGTCTCTATTGCCAGAAGTCTGATATTTCGGCATGTTGCATGGCTGGATGAGCTAAGCATTAAGAGTAAATCCACAATTGATTGGAAGGATTCGCAATTGGTTCTTCGGCAAGTTTCATTGCGAGAGAAGTTAAGCATTTTTAGTTAATTGAGAATTGATTCCAAAGCTGTCCTCAATGCCAATGAGTTATTACTGCCGACAATCTGATATAGCGGGTAAGTCAGTATGTGAATGAGGGATGCATTGCGTATAAATCTACATTGATTTCCAAAGATTTGTTGAATGCCAATCAGTCTCTTTTGCCAAAAGTCTGATATTTCGGCACGTTATATGGCTGGATGAAGTAAGCATTTTGTGTAAATCCAGAATTGAGTCCAAAGAGTTCCTCAATGCCAATCAGCTTTTATCTCCAGAACTCTGATCTTGATGCAATGTGCATATCCGAATGAGGTAAGCATACTGAGTAACCCCAGGGTTGATCCCACAGATTTCCTCAACACAAATGAAACCTTACGCGCCAAAAGTCTGACATTGCGGAGAAGTGCTTATCTCGATGGGTTCAGCATTTTAGTCAATCCACATTTGATTACAAGGATTCGCAATTTGATCTTCGGCAAGTTGCATGGCGAGATAAGTTAATCATTTTCAGTTAATTGAGAATTGATTCCAAAGCTTTCCTCAATGTCAATGAGTTATTACTGCCGAAAATCTGCTACAGCGGGTAAGTCAGTATGTGAATGAGGGAAGCATTGCAGGTAAATCTACATTGATTTCCAAAGATTTGTTGAATGCCAATTAGTCTCTATTGCCTGAAGTCTGATATTTCGGCATGTTGCATGGCTGGATGAGCTAAGCATTAAGAGTAAATCCACAATTGATTGGAAGGATTCGCAATTGGTTCTTCGGCAAGTTTCATTGCGAGAGAAGTTAAGCATTTTTAGTTAATTGAGAATTGATTCCAAAGCTGTCCTCAGTGCCAATGAGTTATTACTGCCGACAATCTGATATAGCGGGTAAGTCAGTATGTGAATGAGGGAAGCATTGCGTATAAATCTACATTGATTTCCAAAGATTTGTTGAATGCTAATCAGTCTCTTTTGCCAAAAGACTGATATTTCGGCACGTTAAATGGCTGGATGAGGTAAGCATTTTGAGTAAATCCAGAATTGAGTCCAAAGAGTTCCTCAATGCCAATCAGCTTTTATCTCCAGAACTCTGATCTTGATGCAAAGTGCATATCCGGATGAGGTAAGCATATTGGGTAACCCCAGGGTTGATCCCAAAGATTTCCTCAACACAAATGAAACCTTACTCGCCAAAAATCTGACATTGCGGCGAAGTGCTTATCTCGATGGGTTCAGCATTTTAGTTAATCCACATTTTATTACAAGGATTCGCAATTTGTTCTTCGGCAAGTTGCATGGCGAGATAAGTTAATCATTTTCAGTTAATTGAGATTTGATTCCAAAGCTGTCCTCAATGCCAATGAGTTGTTACTGCCGACAATCTGATATAGCGGGTAAGTCAGAATGTGAATGAGGGAAGCATTTTGTGTAAATCTACATTGATTTCCAAAAATTTGCGGAATGCCAATCAGTCTCTTTCGCCAAATGTCTGATATTTCGGCACGTTACATGGCTGGATGAGGTAAGTGTTCTGAGTAAATCCAGAATTGATTCCAAAGCTGTCCTCAATGCCAATGAGTTATTACTGCCGACAATCTGATATAGCGGGTAAGTCAGTATGTGAATGAGGGATGCATTGCGTATAAATCTACATTGATTTCCAAAGATTTGTTGAATGCCAATCAGTCTCTTTTGCCAAAAGTCTGATATTTCGGCACGTTATATGGCTGGATGAAGTAAGCATTTTGTGTAAATCCAGAATTGAGTCCAAAGAGTTCCTCAATGCCAATCAGCTTTTATCTCCAGAACTCTGATCTTGATGCAATGTGCATATCCGAATGAGGTAAGCATACCGAGTAACCCCAGGGTTGATCCCACAGATTTCCTCAACACAAATGAAACCTTACGCGCCAAAAGTCTGACATTGCGGAGAAGTGCTTATCTCGATGGGTTCAGCATTTTAGTCAATCCACATTTGATTACAAGGATTCGCAATTTGATCTTCGGCAAGTTGCATGGCGAGATAAGTTAATCATTTTCAGTTAATTGAGAATTGATTCCAAAGCTTTCCTCAATGTCAATGAGTTATTACTGCCGAAAATCTGCTACAGCGGGTAAGTCAGTATGTGAATGAGGGAAGCATTGCAGGTAAATCTACATTGATTTCCAAAGATTTGTTGAATGCCAATTAGTCTCTATTGCCAGAAGTCTGATATTTCGGCATGTTGCATGGCTGGATGAGCTAAGCATTAAGAGTAAATCCACAATTGATTGGAAGGATTCGCAATTGGTTCTTCGGCAAGTTTCATTGCGAGAGAAGTTAAGCATTTTTAGTTAATTGAGAATTGATTCCAAAGCTGTCCTCAATGCCAATGAGTTATTACTGCCGACAATCTGATATAGCGGGTAAGTCAGTATGTGAATGAGGGATGCATTGCGTATAAATCTACATTGATTTCCAAAGATTTGTTGAATGCCAATCAGTCTCTTTTGCCAAAAGTCTGATATTTCGGCACGTTATATGGCTGGATGAAGTAAGCATTTTGTGTAAATCCAGAATTGAGTCCAAAGAGTTCCTCAATGCCAATCAGCTTTTATCTCCAGAACTCTGATCTTGATGCAATGTGCATATCCGAATGAGGTAAGCATACTGAGTAACCCCAGGGTTGATCCCACAGATTTCCTCAACACAAATGAAACCTTACGCGCCAAAAGTCTGACATTGCGGAGAAGTGCTTATCTCGATGGGTTCAGCATTTTAGTCAATCCACATTTGATTACAAGGATTCGCAATTTGTTCTTCGGCAAGTTGCATGGCGAGATAAGTTAATCATTTTCAGTTAATTGAGATTTGATTCCAAAGCTGTCCTCAATGCCAATGAGTTGTTACTGCCGACAATCTGATATAGCGGGTAAGTCAGAATGTGAATGAGGGAAGCATTTTGTGTAAATCTACATTGATTTCCAAAAATATGCGGAATGCCAATCAGTCTCTTTCGCCAAATGTCTGATATTTCGGCACGTTACATGGCTGGATGAGGTAAGTGTTCTGAGTAAATCCAGAATTGATTCCAAAGCTGTCCTCAATGCCAATGAGTTATTACTGCCGACAATCTGATATAGCGGGTAAGTCAGTATGTGAATGAGGGATGCATTGCGTATAAATCTACATTGATTTCCAAAGATTTGTTGAATGCCAATCAGTCTCTTTTGCCAAAAGTCTGATATTTCGGCACGTTATATGGCTGGATGAAGTAAGCATTTTGTGTAAATCCAGAATTGAGTCCAAAGAGTTCCTCAATGCCAATCAGCTTTTATCTCCAGAACTCTGATCTTGATGCAATGTGCATATCCGAATGAGGTCAGCATACTGAGTAACCCCAGGGTTGATCCCACAGATTTCCTCAACACAAATGAAACCTTACGCGCCAAAAGTCTGACATTGCGGAGAAGTGCTTATCTCGATGGGTTCAGCATTTTAGTCAATCCACATTTGATTACAAGGATTCGCAATTTGATCTTCGGCAAGTTGCATGGCGAGATAAGTTAATCATTTTCAGTTAATTGAGAATTGATTCCAAAGCTTTCCTCAATGTCAATGAGTTATTACTGCCGAAAATCTGCTACAGCGGGTAAGTCAGTATGTGAATGAGGGAAGCATTGCAGGTAAATCTACATTGATTTCCAAAGATTTGTTGAATGCCAATTAGTCTCTATTGCCAGAAGTCTGATATTTCGGCATGTTGCATGGCTGGATGAGCGAAGCATTTAGAGTAAATCCACAATTGATTGGAAGGATTCGCAATTGGTTCTTCGGCAAGTTTCATTGCGAGAGAAGTTAAGCATTTTTAGTTAATTGAGAATTGATTCCAAAGCTGTCCTCAATGCCAATGAGTTATTACTGCCGACAATCTGATATAGCGGGTAAGTCAGTATGTGAATGAGGGATGCATTGCGTATAAATCTACATTGATTTCCAAAGATTTGTTGAATGCCAATCAGTCTCTTTTGCCAAAAGTCTGATATTTCGGCACGTTATATGGCTGGATGA
Organism: Mustelus asterias; assembly: GCF_964213995.1. Taxonomy (NCBI): domain Eukaryota; kingdom Metazoa; phylum Chordata; class Chondrichthyes; order Carcharhiniformes; family Triakidae; genus Mustelus; species Mustelus asterias. The sequence goes on from NW_027590714.1 coordinate 133,071, forward strand.
AGTAAGCATTTTGTGTAAATCCAGAATTGAGTCCAAAGAGTTCCTCAATGCCAATCAGCTTTTATCTCCAGAACTCTGATCTTGATGCAAAGTGCATATCCGGATGAGGTAAGCATATTGGGTAACCCCAGGGTTGATCCCACAGATTTCCTCAACACAAATGAAACCTTACGCGCCAAAAGTCTGACATTGCGGAGAAGTGCTTATCTCGATGGGTTCAGCATTTTAGTCAATCCACATTTGATTACAAGGATTCGCAATTTGATCTTCGGCAAGTTGCATGGCGAGATAAGTTAATCATTTTCAGTTAATTGAGAATTGATTCCAAAGCTTTCCTCAATGTCAATGAGTTATTACTGCCGAAAATCTGCTACAGCGGGTAAGTCAGTATGTGAATGAGGGAAGCATTGCAGGTAAATCTACATTGATTTCCAAAGATTTGTTGAATGCCAATTAGTCTCTATTGCCAGAAGTCTGATATTTCGGCATGTTGCATGGCTGGATGAGCTAAGCATTAAGAGTAAATCCACAATTGATTGGAAGGATTCGCAATTGGTTCTTCGGCAAGTTTCATTGCGAGAGAAGTTAAGCATTTTTAGTTAATTGAGAATTGATTCCAAAGCTGTCCTCAGTGCCAATGAGTTATTACTGCCGACAATCTGATATAGCGGGTAAGTCAGTATGTGAATGAGGGAAGCATTGCGTATAAATCTACATTGATTTCCAAAGATTTGTTGAATGCTAATCAGTCTCTTTTGCCAAAAGTCTGATATTTCGGCACGTTATATGGCTGGATGAAGTAAGCATTTTGAGTAAATCCAGAATTGAGTCCAAAGAGTTCCTCAATGCCAATCAGCTTTTATCTCCAGAACTCTGATCTTGATGCAATGTGCATATCCGAATGAGGTAAGCATACTGAGTAACCCCAGGGTTGATCCCACAGATTTCCTCAACACAAATGAAACCTTACGCGCCAAAAGTCTGACATTGCGGAGAAGTGCTTATCTCGATGGGTTCAGCATTTTAGTCAATCCACATTTGATTACAAGGATTCGCAATTTGTTCTTCGGCAAGTTGCATGGCGAGATAAGTTAATCATTTTCAGTTAATTGAGATTTGATTCCAAAGCTGTCCTCAATGCCAATGAGTTGTTACTGCCGACAATCTGATATAGCGGGTAAGTCAGAATGTGAATGAGGGAAGCATTTTGTGTAAATCTACATTGATTTCCAAAAATATGCGGAATGCCAATCAGTCTCTTTCGCCAAATGTCTGATATTTCGGCACGTTACATGGCTGGATGAGGTAAGTGTTCTGAGTAAATCCAGAATTGATTCCAAAGCTGTCCTCAATGCCAATGAGTTATTACTGCCGACAATCTGATATAGCGGGTAAGTCAGTATGTGAATGAGGGATGCATTGCGTATAAATCTACATTGATTTCCAAAGATTTGTTGAATGCCAATCAGTCTCTTTTGCCAAAAGTCTGATATTTCGGCACGTTATATGGCTGGATGAAGTAAGCATTTTGTGTAAATCCAGAATTGAGTCCAAAGAGTTCCTCAATGCCAATCAGCTTTTATCTCCAGAACTCTGATCTTGATGCAATGTGCATATCCGAATGAGGTAAGCATACTGAGTAACCCCAGGGTTGATCCCACAGATTTCCTCAACACAAATGAAACCTTACGCGCCAAAAGTCTGACATTGCGGAGAAGTGCTTATCTCGATGGGTTCAGCATTTTAGTCAATCCACATTTGATTACAAGGATTCGCAATTTGATCTTCGGCAAGTTGCATGGCGAGATAAGTTAATCATTTTCAGTTAATTGAGAATTGATTCCAAAGCTTTCCTCAATGTCAATGAGTTATTACTGCCGAAAATCTGCTACAGCGGGTAAGTCAGTATGTGAATGAGGGAAGCATTGCAGGTAAATCTACATTGATTTCCAAAGATTTGTTGAATGCCAATTAGTCTCTATTGCCAGAAGTCTGATATTTCGGCATGTTGCATGGCTGGATGAGCTAAGCATTAAGAGTAAATCCACAATTGATTGGAAGGATTCGCAATTGGTTCTTCGGCAAGTTTCATTGCGAGAGAAGTTAAGCATTTTTAGTTAATTGAGAATTGATTCCAAAGCTGTCCTCAATGCCAATGAGTTATTACTGCCGACAATCTGATATAGCGGGTAAGTCAGTATGTGAATGAGGGATGCATTGCGTATAAATCTACATTGATTTCCAAAGATTTGTTGAATGCCAATCAGTCTCTTTTGCCAAAAGTCTGATATTTCGGCACGTTATATGGCTGGATGAAGTAAGCATTTTGTGTAAATCCAGAATTGAGTCCAAAGAGTTCCTCAATGCCAATCAGCTTTTATCTCCAGAACTCTGATCTTGATGCAAAGTGCATATCCGGATGAGGTAAGCATATTGGGTAACCCCAGGGTTGATCCCAAAGATTTCCTCAATACAAATGAAACCTTACTCGCCAAAACACTGACATTGGGGCGAAGTGCTTATCTCGAAGGGTTCAGCATTTTAGTCAATCCACAATTGATTGCAAGGATTCGCAATTTGATCTTCGGCAAGTTGCATTGCGAGAGAAGTTAAGCATTTTCAGTTAATTGAGAATTGATTCCAAAGCTTTCCTCAATGTCAATGAGTTATTACTGCCGAAAATCTGCTGTAGCGGGTAAGTCAGTGTGTGAATGAGGGAAGCATTGCAGGTAAATCTACATTGATTTCCAAAGATTTGTTGAATGCCAATCAGTCTCTATTGCCAGAAGTCTGATATTTCGGCATGTTGCATGGCTGGATGAGCTAAGCATTATGAGTAAATCCACAATTGATTGGAAGGATTCGCAATTGGTTCTTCGGCAAGTTTCATTGCGAGAGAAGTTAAGCATTTTTAGTTAATTGAGAATTGATTCCAAAGCTGTCCTCAATGCCAATGAGTTATTACTGCCGACAATCTGATATAGCGGGTAAGTCAGTATGTGAATGAGGGATGCATTGCGTATAAATCCACATTGATTTCCAAAGATTTGTTGAATGCCAATCAGTCTCTTTTGCCAAAAGTCTGATATTTCGGCACGTTATATGGCTGGATGAAGTAAGCATTTTGTGTAAATCCAGAATTGAGTCCAAAGAGTTCCTCAATGCCAATCAGCTTTTATCTCCAGAACTCTGATCTTGATGCAATGTGCATATCCGAATGAGGTAAGCATACCGAGTAACCCCAGGGTTGATCCCACAGATTTCCTCAACACAAATGAAACCTTACGCGCCAAAAGTCTGACATTGCGGAGAAGTGCTTATCTCGATGGGTTCAGCATTTTAGTCAATCCACATTTGATTACAAGGATTCGCAATTTGATCTTCGGCAAGTTGCATGGCGAGATAAGTTAATCATTTTCAGTTAATTGAGAATTGATTCCAAAGCTTTCCTCAATGTCAATGAGTTATTACTGCCGAAAATCTGCTACAGCGGGTAAGTCAGTATGTGAATGAGGGAAGCATTGCAGGTAAATCTACATTGATTTCCAAAGATTTGTTGAATGCCAATTAGTCTCTATTGCCAGAAGTCTGATATTTCGGCATGTTGCATGGCTGGATGAGCTAAGCATTAAGAGTAAATCCACAATTGATTGGAAGGATTCGCAATTGGTTCTTCGGCAAGTTTCATTGCGAGAGAAGTTAAGCATTTTTAGTTAATTGAGAATTGATTCCAAAGCTGTCCTCAATGCCAATGAGTTATTACTGCCGACAATCTGATATAGCGGGTAAGTCAGTATGTGAATGAGGGATGCATTGCGTATAAATCTACATTGATTTCCAAAGATTTGTTGAATGCCAATCAGTCTCTTTTGCCAAAAGTCTGATATTTCGGCACGTTATATGGCTGGATGAAGTAAGCATTTTGTGTAAATCCAGAATTGAGTCCAAAGAGTTCCTCAATGCCAATCAGCTTTTATCTCCAGAACTCTGATCTTGATGCAATGTGCATATCCGAATGAGGTAAGCATACTGAGTAACCCCAGGGTTGATCCCACAGATTTCCTCAACACAAATGAAACCTTACGCGCCAAAAGTCTGACATTGCGGAGAAGTGCTTATCTCGATGGGTTCAGCATTTTAGTCAATCCACATTTGATTACAAGGATTCGCAATTTGTTCTTCTGCAAGTTGCATGGCGAGATAAGTTAATCATTTTCAGTTAATTGAGATTTGATTCCAAAGCTGTCCTCAATGCCAATGAGTTGTTACTGCCGACAATCTGATATAGCGGGTAAGTCAGAATGTGAATGAGGGAAGCATTTTGTGTAAATCTACATTGATTTCCAAAAATATGCGGAATGCCAATCAGTCTCTTTCGCCAAATGTCTGATATTTCGGCACGTTACATGGCTGGATGAGGTAAGTGTTCTGAGTAAATCCAGAATTGATTCCAAAGCTGTCCTCAATGCCAATGAGTTATTACTGCCGACAATCTGATATAGCGGGTAAGTCAGTATGTGAATGAGGGATGCATTGCGTATAAATCTACATTGATTTCCAAAGATTTGTTGAATGCCAATCAGTCTCTTTTGCCAAAAGTCTGATATTTCGGCACGTTATATGGCTGGATGAAGTAAGCATTTTGTGTAAATCCAGAATTGAGTCCAAAGAGTTCCTCAATGCCAATCAGCTTTTATCTCCAGAACTCTGATCTTGATGCAATGTGCATATCCGAATGAGGTAAGCATACTGAGTAACCCCAGGGTTGATCCCACAGATTTCCTCAACACAAATGAAACCTTACGCGCCAAAAGTCTGACATTGCGGAGAAGTGCTTATCTCGATGGGTTCAGCATTTTAGTCAATCCACATTTGATTACAAGGATTCGCAATTTGATCTTCGGCAAGTTGCATGGCGAGATAAGTTAATCATTTTCAGTTAATTGAGAATTGATTCCAAAGCTTTCCTCAATGTCAGTGAGTTATTACTGCCGAAAATCTGCTACAGCGGGTAAGTCAGTATGTGAATGAGGGAAGCATTGCAGGTAAATCTACATTGATTTCCAAAGATTTGTTGAATGCCAATTAGTCTCTATTGCCAGAAGTCTGATATTTCGGCATGTTGCATGGCTGGATGAGCTAAGCATTAAGAGTAAATCCACAATTGATTGGAAGGATTCGCAATTGGTTCTTCGGCAAGTTTCATTGCGAGAGAAGTTAAGCATTTTTAGTTAATTGAGAATTGATTCCAAAGCTGTCCTCAATGCCAATGAGTTATTACTGCCGACAATCTGATATAGCGGGTAAGTCAGTATGTGAATGAGGGATGCATTGCGTATAAATCTACATTGATTTCCAAAGATTTGTTGAATGCCAATCAGTCTCTTTTGCCAAAAGTCTGATATTTCGGCACGTTATATGGCTGGATGAAGTAAGCATTTTGTGTAAATCCAGAATTGAGTCCAAAGAGTTCCTCAATGCCAATCAGCTTTTATCTCCAGAACTCTGATCTTGATGCAAAGTGCATATCCGGATGAGGTAAGCATATTGGGTAACCCCAGGGTTGATCCCAAAGATTTCCTCAATACAAATGAAACCTTACTCGCCAAAACACTGACATTGGGGCGAAGTGCTTATCTCGAAGGGTTCAGCATTTTAGTCAATCCACAATTGATTGCAAGGATTCGCAATTTGATCTTCGGCAAGTTGCATTGCGAGAGAAGTTAAGCATTTTCAGTTAATTGAGAATTGATTCCAAAGCTTTCCTCAATGTCAATGAGTTATTACTGCCGAAAATCTGCTGTAGCGGGTAAGTCAGTGTGTGAATGAGGGAAGCATTGCAGGTAAATCTACATTGATTTCCAAAGATTTGTTGAATGCCAATCAGTCTCTATTGCCAGAAGTCTGATATTTCGGCATGTTGCATGGCTGGATGAGCTAAGCATTATGAGTAAATCCACAATTGATTGGAAGGATTCGCAATTGGTTCTTCGGCAAGTTTCATTGCGAGAGAAGTTAAGCATTTTTAGTTAATTGAGAATTGATTCCAAAGCTGTCCTCAATGCCAATGAGTTATTACTGCCGACAATCTGATATAGCGGGTAAGTCAGTATGTGAATGAGGGATGCATTGCGTATAAATCCACATTGATTTCCAAAGATTTGTTGAATGCCAATCAGTCTCTTTTGCCAAAAGTCTGATATTTCGGCACGTTATATGGCTGGATGAAGTAAGCATTTTGTGTAAATCCAGAATTGAGTCCAAAGAGTTCCTCAATGCCAATCAGCTTTTATCTCCAGAACTCTGATCTTGATGCAATGTGCATATCCGAATGAGGTAAGCATACTGAGTAACCCCAGGGTTGATCCCACAGATTTCCTCAACACAAATGAAACCTTACGCGCCAAAAGTCTGACATTGCGGAGAAGTGCTTATCTCGATGGGTTCAGCATTTTAGTCAATCCACATTTGATTACAAGGATTCGCAATTTGATCTTCGGCAAGTTGCATGGCGAGATAAGTTAATCATTTTCAGTTAATTGAGAATTGATTCCAAAGCTTTCCTCAATGTCAATGAGTTATTACTGCCGAAAATCTGCTACAGCGGGTAAGTCAGTATGTGAATGAGGGAAGCATTGCAGGTAAATCTACATTGATTTCCAAAGATTTGTTGAATGCCAATTAGTCTCTATTGCCAGAAGTCTGATATTTCGGCATGTTGCATGGCTGGATGAGCTAAGCATTAAGAGTAAATCCACAATTGATTGGAAGGATTCGCAATTGGTTCTTCGGCAAGTTTCATTGCGAGAGAAGTTAAGCATTTTTAGTTAATTGAGAATTGATTCCAAAGCTGTCCTCAGTGCCAATGAGTTATTACTGCCGACAATCTGATATAGCGGGTAAGTCAGTATGTGAATGAGGGAAGCATTGCGTATAAATCTACATTGATTTCCAAAGATTTGTTGAATGCTAATCAGTCTCTTTTGCCAAAAGTCTGATATTTCGGCACGTTATATGGCTGGATGAAGTAAGCATTTTGAGTAAATCCAGAATTGAGTCCAAAGAGTTCCTCAATGCCAATCAGCTTTTATCTCCAGAACTCTGATCTTGATGCAAAGTGCATATCCGGATGAGGTAAGCATATTGGGTAACCCCAGGGCTGATCCCAAAGATTTCCTCAACACAAATGAAACCTTACTCGCCAAAAATCTGACATTGCGGCGAAGTGCTTATCTCGATGGGTTCAGCATTTTAGTTAATCCACATTTTATTACAAGGATTCGCAATTTGTTCTTCGGCAAGTTGCATGGCGAGATAAGTTAATCATTTTCAGTTAATTGAGATTTGATTCCAAAGCTGTCCTCAATGCCAATGAGTTGTTACTGCCGACAATCTGATATAGCGGGTAAGTCAGAATGTGAATGAGGGAAGCATTTTGTGTAAATCTACATTGATTTCCAAAAATTTGCGGAATGCCAATCAGTCTCTTTCGCCAAATGTCTGATATTTCGGCACGTTACATGGCTGGATGAGGTAAGTGTTCTGAGTAAATCCAGAATTGATTCCAAAGCTGTCCTCAATGCCAATGAGTTATTACTGCCGACAATCTGATATAGCGGGTAAGTCAGTATGTGAATGAGGGATGCATTGCGTATAAATCTACATTGATTTCCAAAGATTTGTTGAATGCCAATCAGTCTCTTTTGCCAAAAGTCTGATATTTCGGCACGTTATATGGCTGGATGAAGTAAGCATTTTGTGTAAATCCAGAATTGAGTCCAAAGAGTTCCTCAATGCCAATCAGCTTTTATCTCCAGAACTCTGATCTTGATGCAAAGTGCATATCCGGATGAGGTAAGCATATTGGGTAACCCCAGGGTTGATCCCAAAGATTTCCTCAATACAAATGAAACCTTACTCGCCAAAACACTGACATTGGGGCGAAGTGCTTATCTCGAAGGGTTCAGCATTTTAGTCAATCCACAATTGATTGCAAGGATTCGCAATTTGATCTTCGGCAAGTTGCATTGCGAGAGAAGTTAAGCATTTTCAGTTAATTGAGAATTGATTCCAAAGCTTTCCTCAATGTCAATGAGTTATTACTGCCGAAAATCTGCTGTAGCGGGTAAGTCAGTGTGTGAATGAGGGAAGCATTGCAGGTAAATCTACATTGATTTCCAAAGATTTGTTGAATGCCAATCAGTCTCTATTGCCAGAAGTCTGATATTTCGGCATGTTGCATGGCTGGATGAGCTAAGCATTATGAGTAAATCCACAATTGATTGGAAGGATTCGCAATTGGTTCTTCGGCAAGTTTCATTGCGAGAGAAGTTAAGCATTTTTAGTTAATTGAGAATTGATTCCAAAGCTGTCCTCAATGCCAATGAGTTATTACTGCCGACAATCTGATATAGCGGGTAAGTCAGTATGTGAATGAGGGATGCATTGCGTATAAATCCACATTGATTTCCAAAGATTTGTTGAATGCCAATCAGTCTCTTTTGCCAAAAGTCTGATATTTCGGCACGTTATATGGCTGGATGAAGTAAGCATTTTGTGTAAATCCAGAATTGAGTCCAAAGAGTTCCTCAATGCCAATCAGCTTTTATCTCCAGAACTCTGATCTTGATGCAATGTGCATATCCGAATGAGGTAAGCATACTGAGTAACCCCAGGGTTGATCCCACAGATTTCCTCAACACAAATGAAACCTTACGCGCCAAAAGTCTGACATTGCGGAGAAGTGCTTATCTCGATGGGTTCAGCATTTTAGTCAATCCACATTTGATTACAAGGATTCGCAATTTGATCTTCGGCAAGTTGCATGGCGAGATAAGTTAATCATTTTCAGTTAATTGAGAATTGATTCCAAAGCTTTCCTCAATGTCAATGAGTTATTACTGCCGAAAATCTGCTACAGCGGGTAAGTCAGTATGTGAATGAGGGAAGCATTGCAGGTAAATCTACATTGATTTCCAAAGATTTGTTGAATGCCAATTAGTCTCTATTGCCAGAAGTCTGATATTTCGGCATGTTGCATGGCTGGATGAGCTAAGCATTAAGAGTAAATCCACAATTGATTGGAAGGATTCGCAATTGGTTCTTCGGCAAGTTTCATTGCGAGAGAAGTTAAGCATTTTTAGTTAATTGAGAATTGATTCCAAAGCTGTCCTCAGTGCCAATGAGTTATTACTGCCGACAATCTGATATAGCGGGTAAGTCAGTATGTGAATGAGGGAAGCATTGCGTATAAATCTACATTGATTTCCAAAGATTTGTTGAATGCTAATCAGTCTCTTTTGCCAAAAGTCTGATATTTCGGCACGTTATATGGCTGGATGAAGTAAGCATTTTGAGTAAATCCAGAATTGAGTCCAAAGAGTTCCTCAATGCCAATCAGCTTTTATCTCCAGAACTCTGATCTTGATGCAAAGTGCATATCCGGATGAGGTAAGCATATTGGGTAACCCCAGGGCTGATCCCAAAGATTTCCTCAACACAAATGAAACCTTACTCGCCAAAAATCTGACATTGCGGCGAAGTGCTTATCTCGATGGGTTCAGCATTTTAGTTAATCCACATTTTATTACAAGGATTCGCAATTTGTTCTTCGGCAAGTTGCATGGCGAGATAAGTTAATCATTTTCAGTTAATTGAGATTTGATTCCAAAGCTGTCCTCAATGCCAATGAGTTGTTACTGCCGACAATCTGATATAGCGGGTAAGTCAGAATGTGAATGAGGGAAGCATTTTGTGTAAATCTACATTGATTTCCAAAAATTTGCGGAATGCCAATCAGTCTCTTTCGCCAAATGTCTGATATTTCGGCACGTTACATGGCTGGATGAGGTAAGTGTTCTGAGTAAATCCAGAATTGATTCCAAAGCTGTCCTCAATGCCAATGAGTTATTACTGCCGACAATCTGATATAGCGGGTAAGTCAGTATGTGAATGAGGGATGCATTGCGTATAAATCTACATTGATTTCCAAAGATTTGTTGAATGCCAATCAGTCTCTTTTGCCAAAAGTCTGATATTTCGGCACGTTATATGGCTGGATGAAGTAAGCATTTTGTGTAAATCCAGAATTGAGTCCAAAGAGTTCCTCAATGCCAATCAGCTTTTATCTCCAGAACTCTGATCTTGATGCAATGTGCATATCCGAATGAGGTAAGCATACTGAGTAACCTCAGGGTTGATCCCACAGATTTCCTCAACACAAATGAAACCTTCCGCGCCAAAAGTCTGACATTGCGGAGAAGTGCTTATCTCGATGGGTTCAGCATTTTAGTCAATCCACATTTGATTACAAGGATTCGCAATTTGATCTTCGGCAAGTTGCATGGCGAGATAAGTTAATCATTTTCAGTTAATTGAGAATTGATTCCAAAGCTTTCCTCAATGTCAATGAGTTATTACTGCCGAAAATCTGCTACAGCGGGTAAGTCAGTATGTGAATGAGGGAAGCATTGCAGGTAAATCTACATTGATTTCCAAAGATTTGTTGAATGCCAATTAGTCTCTATTGCCAGAAGTCTGATATTTCGGCATGTTGCATGGCTGGATGAGCTAAGCATTAAGAGTAAATCCACAATTGATTGGAAGGATTCGCAATTGGTTCTTCGGCAAGTTTCATTGCGAGAGAAGTTAAGCATTTTTAGTTAATTGAGAATTGATTCCAAAGCTGTCCTCAATGCCAATGAGTTATTACTGCCGACAATCTGATATAGCGGGTAAGTCAGTATGTGAATGAGGGATGCATTGCGTATAAATCTACATTGATTTCCAAAGATTTGTTGAATGCCAATCAGTCTCTTTTGCCAAAAGTCTGATATTTCGGCACGTTATATGGCTGGATGAAGTAAGCATTTTGTGTAAATCCAGAATTGAGTCCAAAGAGTTCCTCAATGCCAATCAGCTTTTATCTCCAGAACTCTGATCTTGATGCAAAGTGCATATCCGAATGAGGTAAGCATACTGAGTAACCCCAGGGTTGATCCCACAGATTTCCTCAACACAAATGAAACCTTACGCGCCAAAAGTCTGACATTGCGGAGAAGTGCTTATCTCGATGGGTTCAGCATTTTAGTCAATCCACATTTGATTACAAGGATTCGCAATTTGATCTTCGGCAAGTTGCATGGCGAGATAAGTTAATCATTTTCAGTTAATTGAGAATTGATTCCAAAGCTTTCCTCAATGTCAATGAGTTATTACTGCCGAAAATCTGCTACAGCGGGTAAGTCAGTATGTGAATGAGGGAAGCATTGCAGGTAAATCTACATTGATTTCCAAAGATTTGTTGAATGCCAATTAGTCTCTATTGCCTGAAGTCTGATATTTCGGCATGTTGCATGGCTGGATGAGCTAAGCATTAAGAGTAAATCCACAATTGATTGGAAGGATTCGCAATTGGTTCTTCGGCAAGTTTCATTGCGAGAGAAGTTAAGCATTTTTAGTTAATTGAGAATTGATTCCAAAGCTGTCCTCAATGCCAATGAGTTATTACTGCCGACAATCTGATATAGCGGGTAAGTCAGTATGTGAATGAGGGATGCATTGCGTATAAATCTACATTGATTTCCAAAGATTTGTTGAATGCCAATCAGTCTCTTTTGCCAAAAGTCTGATATTTCGGCACGTTATATGGCTGGATGAAGTAAGCATTTTGTGTAAATCCAGAATTGAGTCCAAAGAGTTCCTCAATGCCAATCAGCTTTTATCTCCAGAACTCTGATCTTGATGCAAAGTGCATATCCGGATGAGGTAAGCATATTGGGTAACCCCAGGGTTGATCCCAAAGATTTCCTCAATACAAATGAAACCTTACTCGCCAAAACACTGACATTGGGGCGAAGTGCTTATCTCGAAGGGTTCAGCATTTTAGTCAATCCACAATTGATTGCAAGGATTCGCAATTTGATCTTCGGCAAGTTGCATTGCGAGAGAAGTTAAGCATTTTCAGTTAATTGAGAATTGATTCCAAAGCTTTCCTCAATGTCAATGAGTTATTACTGCCGAAAATCTGCTGTAGCGGGTAAGTCAGTGTGTGAATGAGGGAAGCATTGCAGGTAAATCTACATTGATTTCCAAAGATTTGTTGAATGCCAATCAGTCTCTATTGCCAGAAGTCTGATATTTCGGCATGTTGCATGGCTGGATGAGCTAAGCATTATGAGTAAATCCACAATTGATTGGAAGGATTCGCAATTGGTTCTTCGGCAAGTTTCATTGCGAGAGAAGTTAAGCATTTTTAGTTAATTGAGAATTGATTCCAAAGCTGTCCTCAATGCCAATGAGTTATTACTGCCGACAATCTGATATAGCGGGTAAGTCAGTATGTGAATGAGGGATGCATTGCGTATAAATCCACATTGATTTCCAAAGATTTGTTGAATGCCAATCAGTCTCTTTTGCCAAAAGTCTGATATTTCGGCACGTTATATGGCTGGATGAAGTAAGCATTTTGTGTAAATCCAGAATTGAGTCCAAAGAGTTCCTCAATGCCAATCAGCTTTTATCTCCAGAACTCTGATCTTGATGCAATGTGCATATCCGAATGAGGTAAGCATACCGAGTAACCCCAGGGTTGATCCCACAGATTTCCTCAACACAAATGAAACCTTACGCGCCAAAAGTCTGACATTGCGGAGAAGTGCTTATCTCGATGGGTTCAGCATTTTAGTCAATCCACATTTGATTACAAGGATTCGCAATTTGATCTTCGGCAAGTTGCATGGCGAGATAAGTTAATCATTTTCAGTTAATTGAGAATTGATTCCAAAGCTTTCCTCAATGTCAATGAGTTATTACTGCCGAAAATCTGCTACAGCGGGTAAGTCAGTATGTGAATGAGGGAAGCATTGCAGGTAAATCTACATTGATTTCCAAAGATTTGTTGAATGCCAATTAGTCTCTATTGCCAGAAGTCTGATATTTCGGCATGTTGCATGGCTGGATGAGCTAAGCATTAAGAGTAAATCCACAATTGATTGGAAGGATTCGCAATTGGTTCTTCGGCAAGTTTCATTGCGAGAGAAGTTAAGCATTTTTAGTTAATTGAGAATTGATTCCAAAGCTGTCCTCAATGCCAATGAGTTATTACTGCCGACAATCTGATATAGCGGGTAAGTCAGTATGTGAATGAGGGATGCATTGCGTATAAATCTACATTGATTTCCAAAGATTTGTTGAATGCCAATCAGTCTCTTTTGCCAAAAGTCTGATATTTCGGCACGTTATATGGCTGGATGAAGTAAGCATTTTGTGTAAATCCAGAATTGAGTCCAAAGAGTTCCTCAATGCCAATCAGCTTTTATCTCCAGAACTCTGATCTTGATGCAATGTGCATATCCGAATGAGGTAAGCATACTGAGTAACCCCAGGGTTGATCCCACAGATTTCCTCAACACAAATGAAACCTTACGCGCCAAAAGTCTGACATTGCGGAGAAGTGCTTATCTCGATGGGTTCAGCATTTTAGTCAATCCACATTTGATTACAAGGATTCGCAATTTGATCTTCGGCAAGTTGCATGGCGAGATAAGTTAATCATTTTCAGTTAATTGAGAATTGATTCCAAAGCTTTCCTCAATGTCAATGAGTTATTACTGCCGAAAATCTGCTACAGCGGGTAAGTCAGTATGTGAATGAGGGAAGCATTGCAGGTAAATCTACATTGATTTCCAAAGATTTGTTGAATGCCAATTAGTCTCTATTGCCTGAAGTCTGATATTTCGGCATGTTGCATGGCTGGATGAGCTAAGCATTAAGAGTAAATCCACAATTGATTGGAAGGATTCGCAATTGGTTCTTCGGCAAGTTTCATTGCGAGAGAAGTTAAGCATTTTTAGTTAATTGAGAATTGATTCCAAAGCTGTCCTCAGTGCCAATGAGTTATTACTGCCGACAATCTGATATAGCGGGTAAGTCAGTATGTGAATGAGGGAAGCATTGCGTATAAATCTACATTGATTTCCAAAGATTTGTTGAATGCTAATCAGTCTCTTTTGCCAAAAGTCTGATATTTCGGCACGTTATATGGCTGGATGAAGTAAGCATTTTGAGTAAATCCAGAATTGAGTCCAAAGAGTTCCTCAATGCCAATCAGCTTTTATCTCCAGAACTCTGATCTTGATGCAAAGTGCATATCCGGATGAGGTAAGCATATTGGGTAACCCCAGGGTTGATCCCAAAGATTTCCTCAACACAAATGAAACCTTACTCGCCAAAAATCTGACATTGCGGCGAAGTGCTTATCTCGATGGGTTCAGCATTTTAGTTAATCCACATTTTATTACAAGGATTCGCAATTTGTTCTTCGGCAAGTTGCATGGCGAGATAAGTTAATCATTTTCAGTTAATTGAGATTTGATTCCAAAGCTGTCCTCAATGCCAATGAGTTGTTACTGCCGACAATCTGATATAGCGGGTAAGTCAGAATGTGAATGAGGGAAGCATTTTGTGTAAATCTACATTGATTTCCAAAAATTTGCGGAATGCCAATCAGTCTCTTTCGCCAAATGTCTGATATTTCGGCACGTTACATGGCTGGATGAGGTAAGTGTTCTGAGTAAATCCAGAATTGATTCCAAAGCTGTCCTCAATGCCAATGAGTTATTACTGCCGACAATCTGATATAGCGGGTAAGTCAGTATGTGAATGAGGGATGCATTGCGTATAAATCTACATTGATTTCCAAAGATTTGTTGAATGCCAATCAGTCTCTTTTGCCAAAAGTCTGATATTTCGGCACGTTATATGGCTGGATGAAGTAAGCATTTTGTGTAAATCCAGAATTGAGTCCAAAGAGTTCCTCAATGCCAATCAGCTTTTATCTCCAGAACTCTGATCTTGATGCAATGTGCATATCCGAATGAGGTAAGCATACCGAGTAACCCCAGGGTTGATCCCACAGATTTCCTCAACACAAATGAAACCTTACGCGCCAAAAGTCTGACATTGCGGAGAAGTGCTTATCTCGATGGGTTCAGCATTTTAGTCAATCCACATTTGATTACAAGGATTCGCAATTTGATCTTCGGCAAGTTGCATGGCGAGATAAGTTAATCATTTTCAGTTAATTGAGAATTGATTCCAAAGCTTTCCTCAATGTCAATGAGTTATTACTGCCGAAAATCTGCTACAGCGGGTAAGTCAGTATGTGAATGAGGGAAGCATTGCAGGTAAATCTACATTGATTTCCAAAGATTTGTTGAATGCCAATTAGTCTCTATTGCCAGAAGTCTGATATTTCGGCATGTTGCATGGCTGGATGAGCTAAGCATTAAGAGTAAATCCACAATTGATTGGAAGGATTCGCAATTGGTTCTTCGGCAAGTTTCATTGCGAGAGAAGTTAAGCATTTTTAGTTAATTGAGAATTGATTCCAAAGCTGTCCTCAATGCCAATGAGTTATTACTGCCGACAATCTGATATAGCGGGTAAGTCAGTATGTGAATGAGGGATGCATTGCGTATAAATCTACATTGATTTCCAAAGATTTGTTGAATGCCAATCAGTCTCTTTTGCCAAAAGTCTGATATTTCGGCACGTTATATGGCTGGATGAAGTAAGCATTTTGTGTAAATCCAGAATTGAGTCCAAAGAGTTCCTCAATGCCAATCAGCTTTTATCTCCAGAACTCTGATCTTGATGCAATGTGCATATCCGAATGAGGTAAGCATACTGAGTAACCCCAGGGTTGATCCCACAGATTTCCTCAACACAAATGAAACCTTACGCGCCAAAAGTCTGACATTGCGGAGAAGTGCTTATCTCGATGGGTTCAGCATTTTAGTCAATCCACATTTGATTACAAGGATTCGCAATTTGATCTTCGGCAAGTTGCATGGCGAGATAAGTTAATCATTTTCAGTTAATTGAGAATTGATTCCAAAGCTTTCCTCAATGTCAATGAGTTATTACTGCCGAAAATCTGCTACAGCGGGTAAGTCAGTATGTGAATGAGGGAAGCATTGCAGGTAAATCTACATTGATTTCCAAAGATTTGTTGAATGCCAATTAGTCTCTATTGCCTGAAGTCTGATATTTCGGCATGTTGCATGGCTGGATGAGCTAAGCATTAAGAGTAAATCCACAATTGATTGGAAGGATTCGCAATTGGTTCTTCGGCAAGTTTCATTGCGAGAGAAGTTAAGCATTTTTAGTTAATTGAGAATTGATTCCAAAGCTGTCCTCAGTGCCAATGAGTTATTACTGCCGACAATCTGATATAGCGGGTAAGTCAGTATGTGAATGAGGGAAGCATTGCGTATAAATCTACATTGATTTCCAAAGATTTGTTGAATGCTAATCAGTCTCTTTTGCCAAAAGTCTGATATTTCGGCACGTTATATGGCTGGATGAAGTAAGCATTTTGAGTAAATCCAGAATTGAGTCCAAAGAGTTCCTCAATGCCAATCAGCTTTTATCTCCAGAACTCTGATCTTGATGCAAAGTGCATATCCGGATGAGGTAAGCATATTGGGTAACCCCAGGGTTGATCCCAAAGATTTCCTCAACACAAATGAAACCTTACTCGCCAAAAATCTGACATTGCGGCGAAGTGCTTATCTCGATGGGTTCAGCATTTTAGTTAATCCACATTTTATTACAAGGATTCGCAATTTGTTCTTCGGCAAGTTGCATGGCGAGATAAGTTAATCATTTTCAGTTAATTGAGATTTGATTCCAAAGCTGTCCTCAATGCCAATGAGTTGTTACTGCCGACAATCTGATATAGCGGGTAAGTCAGAATGTGAATGAGGGAAGCATTTTGTGTAAATCTACATTGATTTCCAAAAATTTGCGGAATGCCAATCAGTCTCTTTCGCCAAATGTCTGATATTTCGGCACGTTACATGGCTGGATGAGGTAAGTGTTCTGAGTAAATCCAGAATTGATTCCAAAGCTGTCCTCAATGCCAATGAGTTATTACTGCCGACAATCTGATATAGCGGGTAAGTCAGTATGTGAATGAGGGATGCATTGCGTATAAATCTACATTGATTTCCAAAGATTTGTTGAATGCCAATCAGTCTCTTTTGCCAAAAGTCTGATATTTCGGCACGTTATATGGCTGGATGAAGTAAGCATTTTGTGTAAATCCAGAATTGAGTCCAAAGAGTTCCTCAATGCCAATCAGCTTTTATCTCCAGAACTCTGATCTTGATGCAATGTGCATATCCGAATGAGGTAAGCATACCGAGTAACCCCAGGGTTGATCCCACAGATTTCCTCAACACAAATGAAACCTTACGCGCCAAAAGTCTGACATTGCGGAGAAGTGCTTATCTCGATGGGTTCAGCATTTTAGTCAATCCACATTTGATTACAAGGATTCGCAATTTGATCTTCGGCAAGTTGCATGGCGAGATAAGTTAATCATTTTCAGTTAATTGAGAATTGATTCCAAAGCTTTCCTCAATGTCAATGAGTTATTACTGCCGAAAATCTGCTACAGCGGGTAAGTCAGTATGTGAATGAGGGAAGCATTGCAGGTAAATCTACATTGATTTCCAAAGATTTGTTGAATGCCAATTAGTCTCTATTGCCAGAAGTCTGATATTTCGGCATGTTGCATGGCTGGATGAGCTAAGCATTAAGAGTAAATCCACAATTGATTGGAAGGATTCGCAATTGGTTCTTCGGCAAGTTTCATTGCGAGAGAAGTTAAGCATTTTTAGTTAATTGAGAATTGATTCCAAAGCTGTCCTCAATGCCAATGAGTTATTACTGCCGACAATCTGATATAGCGGGTAAGTCAGTATGTGAATGAGGGATGCATTGCGTATAAATCTACATTGATTTCCAAAGATTTGTTGAATGCCAATCAGTCTCTTTTGCCAAAAGTCTGATATTTCGGCACGTTATATGGCTGGATGAAGTAAGCATTTTGTGTAAATCCAGAATTGAGTCCAAAGAGTTCCTCAATGCCAATCAGCTTTTATCTCCAGAACTCTGATCTTGATGCAATGTGCATATCCGAATGAGGTAAGCATACTGAGTAACCCCAGGGTTGATCCCACAGATTTCCTCAACACAAATGAAACCTTACGCGCCAAAAGTCTGACATTGCGGAGAAGTGCTTATCTCGATGGGTTCAGCATTTTAGTCAATCCACATTTGATTACAAGGATTCGCAATTTGATCTTCGGCAAGTTGCATGGCGAGATAAGTTAATCATTTTCAGTTAATTGAGAATTGATTCCAAAGCTTTCCTCAATGTCAATGAGTTATTACTGCCGAAAATCTGCTACAGCGGGTAAGTCAGTATGTGAATGAGGGAAGCATTGCAGGTAAATCTACATTGATTTCCAAAGATTTGTTGAATGCCAATTAGTCTCTATTGCCTGAAGTCTGATATTTCGGCATGTTGCATGGCTGGATGAGCTAAGCATTAAGAGTAAATCCACAATTGATTGGAAGGATTCGCAATTGGTTCTTCGGCAAGTTTCATTGCGAGAGAAGTTAAGCATTTTTAGTTAATTGAGAATTGATTCCAAAGCTGTCCTCAGTGCCAATGAGTTATTACTGCCGACAATCTGATATAGCGGGTAAGTCAGTATGTGAATGAGGGAAGCATTGCGTATAAATCTACATTGATTTCCAAAGATTTGTTGAATGCTAATCAGTCTCTTTTGCCAAAAGTCTGATATTTCGGCACGTTATATGGCTGGATGAAGTAAGCATTTTGAGTAAATCCAGAATTGAGTCCAAAGAGTTCCTCAATGCCAATCAGCTTTTATCTCCAGAACTCTGATCTTGATGCAAAGTGCATATCCGGATGAGGTAAGCATATTGGGTAACCCCAGGGTTGATCCCAAAGATTTCCTCAACACAAATGAAACCTTACTCGCCAAAAATCTGACATTGCGGCGAAGTGCTTATCTCGATGGGTTCAGCATTTTAGTTAATCCACATTTTATTACAAGGATTCGCAATTTGTTCTTCGGCAAGTTGCATGGCGAGATAAGTTAATCATTTTCAGTTAATTGAGATTTGATTCCAAAGCTGTCCTCAATGCCAATGAGTTGTTACTGCCGACAATCTGATATAGCGGGTAAGTCAGAATGTGAATGAGGGAAGCATTTTGTGTAAATCTACATTGATTTCCAAAAATTTGCGGAATGCCAATCAGTCTCTTTCGCCAAATGTCTGATATTTCGGCACGTTACATGGCTGGATGAGGTAAGTGTTCTGAGTAAATCCAGAATTGATTCCAAAGCTGTCCTCAATGCCAATGAGTTATTACTGCCGACAATCTGATATAGCGGGTAAGTCAGTATGTGAATGAGGGATGCATTGCGTATAAATCTACATTGATTTCCAAAGATTTGTTGAATGCCAATCAGTCTCTTTTGCCAAAAGTCTGATATTTCGGCACGTTATATGGCTGGATGAAGTAAGCATTTTGTGTAAATCCAGAATTGAGTCCAAAGAGTTCCTCAATGCCAATCAGCTTTTATCTCCAGAACTCTGATCTTGATGCAATGTGCATATCCGAATGAGGTAAGCATACCGAGTAACCCCAGGGTTGATCCCACAGATTTCCTCAACACAAATGAAACCTAACGCGCCAAAAGTCTGACATTGCGGAGAAGTGCTTATCTCGATGGGTTCAGCATTTTAGTCAATCCACATTTGATTACAAGGATTCGCAATTTGATCTTCGGCAAGTTGCATGGCGAGATAAGTTAATCATTTTCAGTTAATTGAGAATTGATTCCAAAGCTTTCCTCAATGTCAATGAGTTATTACTGCCGAAAATCTGCTACAGCGGGTAAGTCAGTATGTGAATGAGGGAAGCATTGCAGGTAAATCTACATTGATTTCCAAAGATTTGTTGAATGCCAATTAGTCTCTATTGCCAGAAGTCTGATATTTCGGCATGTTGCATGGCTGGATGAGCTAAGCATTAAGAGTAAATCCACAATTGATTGGAAGGATTCGCAATTGGTTCTTCGGCAAGTTTCATTGCGAGAGAAGTTAAGCATTTTTAGTTAATTGAGAATTGATTCCAAAGCTGTCCTCAATGCCAATGAGTTATTACTGCCGACAATCTGATATAGCGGGTAAGTCAGTATGTGAATGAGGGATGCATTGCGTATAAATCTACATTGATTTCCAAAGATTTGTTGAATGCCAATCAGTCTCTTTTGCCAAAAGTCTGATATTTCGGCACGTTATATGGCTGGATGAAGTAAGCATTTTGTGTAAATCCAGAATTGAGTCCAAAGAGTTCCTCAATGCCAATCAGCTTTTATCTCCAGAACTCTGATCTTGATGCAATGTGCATATCCGAATGAGGTAAGCATACTGAGTAACCCCAGGGTTGATCCCACAGATTTCCTCAACACAAATGAAACCTTACGCGCCAAAAGTCTGACATTGCGGAGAAGTGCTTATCTCGATGGGTTCAGCATTTTAGTCAATCCACATTTGATTACAAGGATTCGCAATTTGATCTTCGGCAAGTTGCATGGCGAGATAAGTTAATCATTTTCAGTTAATTGAGAATTGATTCCAAAGCTTTCCTCAATGTCAATGAGTTATTACTGCCGAAAATCTGCTACAGCGGGTAAGTCAGTATGTGAATGAGGGAAGCATTGCAGGTAAATCTACATTGATTTCCAAAGATTTGTTGAATGCCAATTAGTCTCTATTGCCTGAAGTCTGATATTTCGGCATGTTGCATGGCTGGATGAGCTAAGCATTAAGAGTAAATCCACAATTGATTGGAAGGATTCGCAATTGGTTCTTCGGCAAGTTTCATTGCGAGAGAAGTTAAGCATTTTTAGTTAATTGAGAATTGATTCCAAAGCTGTCCTCAGTGCCAATGAGTTATTACTGCCGACAATCTGATATAGCGGGTAAGTCAGTATGTGAATGAGGGAAGCATTGCGTATAAATCTACATTGATTTCCAAAGATTTGTTGAATGCTAATCAGTCTCTTTTGCCAAAAGTCTGATATTTCGGCACGTTATATGGCTGGATGAAGTAAGCATTTTGAGTAAATCCAGAATTGAGTCCAAAGAGTTCCTCAATGCCAATCAGCTTTTATCTCCAGAACTCTGATCTTGATGCAAAGTGCATATCCGGATGAGGTAAGCATATTGGGTAACCCCAGGGTTGATCCCAAAGATTTCCTCAACACAAATGAAACCTTACTCGCCAAAAATCTGACATTGCGGCGAAGTGCTTATCTCGATGGGTTCAGCATTTTAGTTAATCCACATTTTATTACAAGGATTCGCAATTTGTTCTTCGGCAAGTTGCATGGCGAGATAAGTTAATCATTTTCAGTTAATTGAGATTTGATTCCAAAGCTGTCCTCAATGCCAATGAGTTGTTACTGCCGACAATCTGATATAGCGGGTAAGTCAGAATGTGAATGAGGGAAGCATTTTGTGTAAATCTACATTGATTTCCAAAAATTTGCGGAATGCCAATCAGTCTCTTTCGCCAAATGTCTGATATTTCGGCACGTTACATGGCTGGATGAGGTAAGTGTTCTGAGTAAATCCAGAATTGATTCCAAAGCTGTCCTCAATGCCAATGAGTTATTACTGCCGACAATCTGATATAGCGGGTAAGTCAGTATGTGAATGAGGGATGCATTGCGTATAAATCTACATTGATTTCCAAAGATTTGTTGAATGCCAATCAGTCTCTTTTGCCAAAAGTCTGATATTTCGGCACGTTATATGGCTGGATGAAGTAAGCATTTTGTGTAAATCCAGAATTGAGTCCAAAGAGTTCCTCAATGCCAATCAGCTTTTATCTCCAGAACTCTGATCTTGATGCAATGTGCATATCCGAATGAGGTAAGCATACCGAGTAACCCCAGGGTTGATCCCACAGATTTCCTCAACACAAATGAAACCTTACGCGCCAAAAGTCTGACATTGCGGAGAAGTGCTTATCTCGATGGGTTCAGCATTTTAGTCAATCCACATTTGATTACAAGGATTCGCAATTTGATCTTCGGCAAGTTGCATGGCGAGATAAGTTAATCATTTTCAGTTAATTGAGAATTGATTCCAAAGCTTTCCTCAATGTCAATGAGTTATTACTGCCGAAAATCTGCTACAGCGGGTAAGTCAGTATGTGAATGAGGGAAGCATTGCAGGTAAATCTACATTGATTTCCAAAGATTTGTTGAATGCCAATTAGTCTCTATTGCCAGAAGTCTGATATTTCGGCATGTTGCATGGCTGGATGAGCTAAGCATTAAGAGTAAATCCACAATTGATTGGAAGGATTCGCAATTGGTTCTTCGGCAAGTTTCATTGCGAGAGAAGTTAAGCATTTTTAGTTAATTGAGAATTGATTCCAAAGCTGTCCTCAATGCCAATGAGTTATTACTGCCGACAATCTGATATAGCGGGTAAGTCAGTATGTGAATGAGGGATGCATTGCGTATAAATCTACATTGATTTCCAAAGATTTGTTGAATGCCAATCAGTCTCTTTTGCCAAAAGTCTGATATTTCGGCACGTTATATGGCTGGATGAAGTAAGCATTTTGTGTAAATCCAGAATTGAGTCCAAAGAGTTCCTCAATGCCAATCAGCTTTTATCTCCAGAACTCTGATCTTGATGCAATGTGCATATCCGAATGAGGTAAGCATACTGAGTAACCCCAGGGTTGATCCCACAGATTTCCTCAACACAAATGAAACCTTACGCGCCAAAAGTCTGACATTGCGGAGAAGTGCTTATCTCGATGGGTTCAGCATTTTAGTCAATCCACATTTGATTACAAGGATTCGCAATTTGTTCTTCGGCAAGTTGCATGGCGAGATAAGTTAATCATTTTCAGTTAATTGAGATTTGATTCCAAAGCTGTCCTCAATGCCAATGAGTTGTTACTGCCGACAATCTGATATAGCGGGTAAGTCAGAATGTGAATGAGGGAAGCATTTTGTGTAAATCTACATTGATTTCCAAAAATATGCGGAATGCCAATCAGTCTCTTTCGCCAAATGTCTGATATTTCGGCACGTTACATGGCTGGATGAGGTAAGTGTTCTGAGTAAATCCAGAATTGATTCCAAAGCTGTCCTCAATGCCAATGAGTTATTACTGCCGACAATCTGATATAGCGGGTAAGTCAGTATGTGAATGAGGGATGCATTGCGTATAAATCTACATTGATTTCCAAAGATTTGTTGAATGCCAATCAGTCTCTTTTGCCAAAAGTCTGATATTTCGGCACGTTATATGGCTGGATGAAGTAAGCATTTTGTGTAAATCCAGAATTGAGTCCAAAGAGTTCCTCAATGCCAATCAGCTTTTATCTCCAGAACTCTGATCTTGATGCAATGTGCATATCCGAATGAGGTAAGCATACTGAGTAACCCCAGGGTTGATCCCACAGATTTCCTCAACACAAATGAAACCTTACGCGCCAAAAGTCTGACATTGCGGAGAAGTGCTTATCTCGATGGGTTCAGCATTTTAGTCAATCCACATTTGATTACAAGGATTCGCAATTTGATCTTCGGCAAGTTGCATGGCGAGATAAGTTAATCATTTTCAGTTAATTGAGAATTGATTCCAAAGCTTTCCTCAATGTCAATGAGTTATTACTGCCGAAAATCTGCTACAGCGGGTAAGTCAGTATGTGAATGAGGGAAGCATTGCAGGTAAATCTACATTGATTTCCAAAGATTTGTTGAATGCCAATTAGTCTCTATTGCCAGAAGTCTGATATTTCGGCATGTTGCATGGCTGGATGAGCTAAGCATTAAGAGTAAATCCACAATTGATTGGAAGGATTCGCAATTGGTTCTTCGGCAAGTTTCATTGCGAGAGAAGTTAAGCATTTTTAGTTAATTGAGAATTGATTCCAAAGCTGTCCTCAATGCCAATGAGTTATTACTGCCGACAATCTGATATAGCGGGTAAGTCAGTATGTGAATGAGGGATGCATTGCGTATAAATCTACATTGATTTCCAAAGATTTGTTGAATGCCAATCAGTCTCTTTTGCCAAAAGTCTGATATTTCGGCACGTTATATGGCTGGATGAAGTAAGCATTTTGTGTAAATCCAGAATTGAGTCCAAAGAGTTCCTCAATGCCAATCAGCTTTTATCTCCAGAACTCTGATCTTGATGCAATGTGCATATCCGAATGAGGTAAGCATACTGAGTAACCCCAGGGTTGATCCCACAGATTTCCTCAACACAAATGAAACCTTACGCGCCAAAAGTCTGACATTGCGGAGAAGTGCTTATCTCGATGGGTTCAGCATTTTAGTCAATCCACATTTGATTACAAGGATTCGCAATTTGATCTTCGGCAAGTTGCATGGCGAGATAAGTTAATCATTTTCAGTTAATTGAGAATTGATTCCAAAGCTTTCCTCAATGTCAATGAGTTATTACTGCCGAAAATCTGCTACAGCGGGTAAGTCAGTATGTGAATGAGGGAAGCATTGCAGGTAAATCTACATTGATTTCCAAAGATTTGTTGAATGCCAATTAGTCTCTATTGCCTGAAGTCTGATATTTCGGCATGTTGCATGGCTGGATGAGCTAAGCATTAAGAGTAAATCCACAATTGATTGGAAGGATTCGCAATTGGTTCTTCGGCAAGTTTCATTGCGAGAGAAGTTAAGCATTTTTAGTTAATTGAGAATTGATTCCAAAGCTGTCCTCAGTGCCAATGAGTTATTACTGCCGACAATCTGATATAGCGGGTAAGTCAGTATGTGAATGAGGGAAGCATTGCGTATAAATCTACATTGATTTCCAAAGATTTGTTGAATGCTAATCAGTCTCTTTTGCCAAAAGTCTGATATTTCGGCACGTTATATGGCTGGATGAAGTAAGCATTTTGAGTAAATCCAGAATTGAGTCCAAAGAGTTCCTCAATGCCAATCAGCTTTTATCTCCAGAACTCTGATCTTGATGCAAAGTGCATATCCGGATGAGGTAAGCATATTGGGTAACCCCAGGGTTGATCCCAAAGATTTCCTCAACACAAATGAAACCTTACTCGCCAAAAATCTGACATTGCGGCGAAGTGCTTATCTCGATGGGTTCAGCATTTTAGTTAATCCACATTTTATTACAAGGATTCGCAATTTGTTCTTCGGCAAGTTGCATGGCGAGATAAGTTAATCATTTTCAGTTAATTGAGATTTGATTCCAAAGCTGTCCTCAATGCCAATGAGTTGTTACTGCCGACAATCTGATATAGCGGGTAAGTCAGAATGTGAATGAGGGAAGCATTTTGTGTAAATCTACATTGATTTCCAAAAATTTGCGGAATGCCAATCAGTCTCTTTCGCCAAATGTCTGATATTTCGGCACGTTACATGGCTGGATGAGGTAAGTGTTCTGAGTAAATCCAGAATTGATTCCAAAGCTGTCCTCAATGCCAATGAGTTATTACTGCCGACAATCTGATATAGCGGGTAAGTCAGTATGTGAATGAGGGATGCATTGCGTATAAATCTACATTGATTTCCAAAGATTTGTTGAATGCCAATCAGTCTCTTTTGCCAAAAGTCTGATATTTCGGCACGTTATATGGCTGGATGAAGTAAGCATTTTGTGTAAATCCAGAATTGAGTCCAAAGAGTTCCTCAATGCCAATCAGCTTTTATCTCCAGAACTCTGATCTTGATGCAATGTGCATATCCGAATGAGGTAAGCATACCGAGTAACCCCAGGGTTGATCCCACAGATTTCCTCAACACAAATGAAACCTAACGCGCCAAAAGTCTGACATTGCGGAGAAGTGCTTATCTCGATGGGTTCAGCATTTTAGTCAATCCACATTTGATTACAAGGATTCGCAATTTGATCTTCGGCAAGTTGCATGGCGAGATAAGTTAATCATTTTCAGTTAATTGAGAATTGATTCCAAAGCTTTCCTCAATGTCAATGAGTTATTACTGCCGAAAATCTGCTACAGCGGGTAAGTCAGTATGTGAATGAGGGAAGCATTGCAGGTAAATCTACATTGATTTCCAAAGATTTGTTGAATGCCAATTAGTCTCTATTGCCAGAAGTCTGATATTTCGGCATGTTGCATGGCTGGATGAGCTAAGCATTAAGAGTAAATCCACAATTGATTGGAAGGATTCGCAATTGGTTCTTCGGCAAGTTTCATTGCGAGAGAAGTTAAGCATTTTTAGTTAATTGAGAATTGATTCCAAAGCTGTCCTCAATGCCAATGAGTTATTACTGCCGACAATCTGATATAGCGGGTAAGTCAGTATGTGAATGAGGGATGCATTGCGTATAAATCTACATTGATTTCCAAAGATTTGTTGAATGCCAATCAGTCTCTTTTGCCAAAAGTCTGATATTTCGGCACGTTATATGGCTGGATGAAGTAAGCATTTTGTGTAAATCCAGAATTGAGTCCAAAGAGTTCCTCAATGCAAATCAGCTTTTATCTCCAGAACTCTGATCTTGATGCAATGTGCATATCCGAATGAGGTAAGCATACTGAGTAACCCCAGGGTTGATCCCACAGATTTCCTCAACACAAATGAAACCTTACGCGCCAAAAGTCTGACATTGCGGAGAAGTGCTTATCTCGATGGGTTCAGCATTTTAGTCAATCCACATTTGATTACAAGGATTCGCAATTTGATCTTCGGCAAGTTGCATGGCGAGATAAGTTAATCATTTTCAGTTAATTGAGAATTGATTCCAAAGCTTTCCTCAATGTCAATGAGTTATTACTGCCGAAAATCTGCTACAGCGGGTAAGTCAGTATGTGAATGAGGGAAGCATTGCAGGTAAATCTACATTGATTTCCAAAGATTTGTTGAATGCCAATTAGTCTCTATTGCCTGAAGTCTGATATTTCGGCATGTTGCATGGCTGGATGAGCTAAGCATTAAGAGTAAATCCACAATTGATTGGAAGGATTCGCAATTGGTTCTTCGGCAAGTTTCATTGCGAGAGAAGTTAAGCATTTTTAGTTAATTGAGAATTGATTCCAAAGCTGTCCTCAGTGCCAATGAGTTATTACTGCCGACAATCTGATATAGCGGGTAAGTCAGTATGTGAATGAGGGAAGCATTGCGTATAAATCTACATTGATTTCCAAAGATTTGTTGAATGCTAATCAGTCTCTTTTGCCAAAAGTCTGATATTTCGGCACGTTATATGGCTGGATGAAGTAAGCATTTTGAGTAAATCCAGAATTGAGTCCAAAGAGTTCCTCAATGCCAATCAGCTTTTATCTCCAGAACTCTGATCTTGATGCAAAGTGCATATCCGGATGAGGTAAGCATATTGGGTAACCCCAGGGTTGATCCCAAAGATTTCCTCAACACAAATGAAACCTTACTCGCCAAAAATCTGACATTGCGGCGAAGTGCTTATCTCGATGGGTTCAGCATTTTAGTTAATCCACATTTTATTACAAGGATTCGCAATTTGTTCTTCGGCAAGTTGCATGGCGAGATAAGTTAATCATTTTCAGTTAATTGAGATTTGATTCCAAAGCTGTCCTCAATGCCAATGAGTTGTTACTGCCGACAATCTGATATAGCGGGTAAGTCAGAATGTGAATGAGGGAAGCATTTTGTGTAAATCTACATTGATTTCCAAAAATTTGCGGAATGCCAATCAGTCTCTTTCGCCAAATGTCTGATATTTCGGCACGTTACATGGCTGGATGAGGTAAGTGTTCTGAGTAAATCCAGAATTGATTCCAAAGCTGTCCTCAATGCCAATGAGTTATTACTGCCGACAATCTGATATAGCGGGTAAGTCAGTATGTGAATGAGGGATGCATTGCGTATAAATCTACATTGATTTCCAAAGATTTGTTGAATGCCAATCAGTCTCTTTTGCCAAAAGTCTGATATTTCGGCACGTTATATGGCTGGATGAAGTAAGCATTTTGTGTAAATCCAGAATTGAGTCCAAAGAGTTCCTCAATGCCAATCAGCTTTTATCTCCAGAACTCTGATCTTGATGCAATGTGCATATCCGAATGAGGTAAGCATACCGAGTAACCCCAGGGTTGATCCCACAGATTTCCTCAACACAAATGAAACCTTACGCGCCAAAAGTCTGACATTGCGGAGAAGTGCTTATCTCGATGGGTTCAGCATTTTAGTCAATCCACATTTGATTACAAGGATTCGCAATTTGATCTTCGGCAAGTTGCATGGCGAGATAAGTTAATCATTTTCAGTTAATTGAGAATTGATTCCAAAGCTTTCCTCAATGTCAATGAGTTATTACTGCCGAAAATCTGCTACAGCGGGTAAGTCAGTATGTGAATGAGGGAAGCATTGCAGGTAAATCTACATTGATTTCCAAAGATTTGTTGAATGCCAATTAGTCTCTATTGCCAGAAGTCTGATATTTCGGCATGTTGCATGGCTGGATGAGCTAAGCATTAAGAGTAAATCCACAATTGATTGGAAGGATTCGCAATTGGTTCTTCGGCAAGTTTCATTGCGAGAGAAGTTAAGCATTTTTAGTTAATTGAGAATTGATTCCAAAGCTGTCCTCAATGCCAATGAGTTATTACTGCCGACAATCTGATATAGCGGGTAAGTCAGTATGTGAATGAGGGATGCATTGCGTATAAATCTACATTGATTTCCAAAGATTTGTTGAATGCCAATCAGTCTCTTTTGCCAAAAGTCTGATATTTCGGCACGTTATATGGCTGGATGAAGTAAGCATTTTGTGTAAATCCAGAATTGAGTCCAAAGAGTTCCTCAATGCCAATCAGCTTTTATCTCCAGAACTCTGATCTTGATGCAATGTGCATATCCGAATGAGGTAAGCATACTGAGTAACCCCAGGGTTGATCCCACAGATTTCCTCAACACAAATGAAACCTTACGCGCCAAAAGTCTGACATTGCGGAGAAGTGCTTATCTCGATGGGTTCAGCATTTTAGTCAATCCACATTTGATTACAAGGATTCGCAATTTGTTCTTCGGCAAGTTGCATGGCGAGATAAGTTAATCATTTTCAGTTAATTGAGATTTGATTCCAAAGCTGTCCTCAATGCCAATGAGTTGTTACTGCCGACAATCTGATATAGCGGGTAAGTCAGAATGTGAATGAGGGAAGCATTTTGTGTAAATCTACATTGATTTCCAAAAATATGCGGAATGCCAATCAGTCTCTTTCGCCAAATGTCTGATATTTCGGCACGTTACATGGCTGGATGAGGTAAGTGTTCTGAGTAAATCCAGAATTGATTCCAAAGCTGTCCTCAATGCCAATGAGTTATTACTGCCGACAATCTGATATAGCGGGTAAGTCAGTATGTGAATGAGGGATGCATTGCGTATAAATCTACATTGATTTCCAAAGATTTGTTGAATGCCAATCAGTCTCTTTTGCCAAAAGTCTGATATTTCGGCACGTTATATGGCTGGATGAAGTAAGCATTTTGTGTAAATCCAGAATTGAGTCCAAAGAGTTCCTCAATGCCAATCAGCTTTTATCTCCAGAACTCTGATCTTGATGCAATGTGCATATCCGAATGAGGTAAGCATACTGAGTAACCCCAGGGTTGATCCCACAGATTTCCTCAACACAAATGAAACCTTACGCGCCAAAAGTCTGACATTGCGGAGAAGTGCTTATCTCGATGGGTTCAGCATTTTAGTCAATCCACATTTGATTACAAGGATTCGCAATTTGATCTTCGGCAAGTTGCATGGCGAGATAAGTTAATCATTTTCAGTTAATTGAGAATTGATTCCAAAGCTTTCCTCAATGTCAATGAGTTATTACTGCCGAAAATCTGCTACAGCGGGTAAGTCAGTATGTGAATGAGGGAAGCATTGCAGGTAAATCTACATTGATTTCCAAAGATTTGTTGAATGCCAATTAGTCTCTATTGCCAGAAGTCTGATATTTCGGCATGTTGCATGGCTGGATGAGCTAAGCATTAAGAGTAAATCCACAATTGATTGGAAGGATTCGCAATTGGTTCTTCGGCAAGTTTCATTGCGAGAGAAGTTAAGCATTTTTAGTTAATTGAGAATTGATTCCAAAGCTGTCCTCAATGCCAATGAGTTATTACTGCCGACAATCTGATATAGCGGGTAAGTCAGTATGTGAATGAGGGATGCATTGCGTATAAATCTACGTTGATTTCCAAAGATTTGTTGAATGCCAATCAGTCTCTTTTGCCAAAAGTCTGATATTTCGGCACGTTATATGGCTGGATGAAGTAAGCATTTTGTGTAAATCCAGAATTGAGTCCAAAGAGTTCCTCAATGCCAATCAGCTTTTATCTCCAGAACTCTGATCTTGATGCAAAGTGCATATCCGGATGAGGTAAGCATATTGGGTAACCCCAGGGTTGATCCCAAAGATTTCCTCAATACAAATGAAACCTTACTCGCCAAAACACTGACATTGGGGCGAAGTGCTTATCTCGAAGGGTTCAGCATTTTAGTCAATCCACAATTGATTGCAAGGATTCGCAATTTGATCTTCGGCAAGTTGCATTGCGAGAGAAGTTAAGCATTTTCAGTTAATTGAGAATTGATTCCAAAGCTTTCCTCAATGTCAATGAGTTATTACTGCCGAAAATCTGCTGTAGCGGGTAAGTCAGTGTGTGAATGAGGGAAGCATTGCAGGTAAATCTACATTGATTTCCAAAGATTTGTTGAATGCCAATCAGTCTCTATTGCCAGAAGTCTGATATTTCGGCATGTTGCATGGCTGGATGAGCTAAGCATTATGAGTAAATCCACAATTGATTGGAAGGATTCGCAATTGGTTCTTCGGCAAGTTTCATTGCGAGAGAAGTTAAGCATTTTTAGTTAATTGAGAATTGATTCCAAAGCTGTCCTCAATGCCAATGAGTTATTACTGCCGACAATCTGATATAGCGGGTAAGTCAGTATGTGAATGAGGGATGCATTGCGTATAAATCCACATTGATTTCCAAAGATTTGTTGAATGCCAATCAGTCTCTTTTGCCAAAAGTCTGATATTTCGGCACGTTATATGGCTGGATGAAGTAAGCATTTTGTGTAAATCCAGAATTGAGTCCAAAGAGTTCCTCAATGCCAATCAGCTTTTATCTCCAGAACTCTGATCTTGATGCAATGTGCATATCCGAATGAGGTAAGCATACTGAGTAACCCCAGGGTTGATCCCACAGATTTCCTCAACACAAATGAAACCTTACGCGCCAAAAGTCTGACATTGCGGAGAAGTGCTTATCTCGATGGGTTCAGCATTTTAGTCAATCCACATTTGATTACAAGGATTCGCAATTTGATCTTCGGCAAGTTGCATGGCGAGATAAGTTAATCATTTTCAGTTAATTGAGAATTGATTCCAAAGCTTTCCTCAATGTCAATGAGTTATTACTGCCGAAAATCTGCTACAGCGGGTAAGTCAGTATGTGAATGAGGGAAGCATTGCAGGTAAATCTACATTGATTTCCAAAGATTTGTTGAATGCCAATTAGTCTCTATTGCCAGAAGTCTGATATTTCGGCATGTTGCATGGCTGGATGAGCTAAGCATTAAGAGTAAATCCACAATTGATTGGAAGGATTCGCAATTGGTTCTTCGGCAAGTTTCATTGCGAGAGAAGTTAAGCATTTTTAGTTAATTGAGAATTGATTCCAAAGCTGTCCTCAATGCCAATGAGTTATTACTGCCGACAATCTGATATAGCGGGTAAGTCAGTATGTGAATGAGGGATGCATTGCGTATAAATCTACATTGATTTCCAAAGATTTGTTGAATGCCAATCAGTCTCTTTTGCCAAAAGTCTGATATTTCGGCACGTTATATGGCTGGATGAAGTAAGCATTTTGTGTAAATCCAGAATTGAGTCCAAAGAGTTCCTCAATGCCAATCAGCTTTTATCTCCAGAACTCTGATCTTGATGCAATGTGCATATCCGAATGAGGTAAGCATACTGAGTAACCCCAGGGTTGATCCCACAGATTTCCTCAACACAAATGAAACCTTACGCGCCAAAAGTCTGACATTGCGGAGAAGTGCTTATCTCGATGGGTTCAGCATTTTAGTCAATCCACATTTGATTACAAGGATTCGCAATTTGATCTTCGGCAAGTTGCATGGCGAGATAAGTTAATCATTTTCAGTTAATTGAGAATTGATTCCAAAGCTTTCCTCAATGTCAATGAGTTATTACTGCCGAAAATCTGCTACAGCGGGTAAGTCAGTATGTGAATGAGGGAAGCATTGCAGGTAAATCTACATTGATTTCCAAAGATTTGTTGAATGCCAATTAGTCTCTATTGCCTGAAGTCTGATATTTCGGCATGTTGCATGGCTGGATGAGCTAAGCATTAAGAGTAAATCCACAATTGATTGGAAGGATTCGCAATTGGTTCTTCGGCAAGTTTCATTGCGAGAGAAGTTAAGCATTTTTAGTTAATTGAGAATTGATTCCAAAGCTGTCCTCAGTGCCAATGAGTTATTACTGCCGACAATCTGATATAGCGGGTAAGTCAGTATGTGAATGAGGGAAGCATTGCGTATAAATCTACATTGATTTCCAAAGATTTGTTGAATGCTAATCAGTCTCTTTTGCCAAAAGTCTGATATTTCGGCACGTTATATGGCTGGATGAAGTAAGCATTTTGAGTAAATCCAGAATTGAGTCCAAAGAGTTCCTCAATGCCAATCAGCTTTTATCTCCAGAACTCTGATCTTGATGCAAAGTGCATATCCGGATGAGGTAAGCATATTGGGTAACCCCAGGGTTGATCCCAAAGATTTCCTCAACACAAATGAAACCTTACTCGCCAAAAATCTGACATTGCGGCGAAGTGCTTATCTCGATGGGTTCAGCATTTTAGTTAATCCACATTTTATTACAAGGATTCGCAATTTGTTCTTCGGCAAGTTGCATGGCGAGATAAGTTAATCATTTTCAGTTAATTGAGATTTGATTCCAAAGCTGTCCTCAATGCCAATGAGTTGTTACTGCCGACAATCTGATATAGCGGGTAAGTCAGAATGTGAATGAGGGAAGCATTTTGTGTAAATCTACATTGATTTCCAAAAATTTGCGGAATGCCAATCAGTCTCTTTCGCCAAATGTCTGATATTTCGGCACGTTACATGGCTGGATGAGGTAAGTGTTCTGAGTAAATCCAGAATTGATTCCAAAGCTGTCCTCAATGCCAATGAGTTATTACTGCCGACAATCTGATATAGCGGGTAAGTCAGTATGTGAATGAGGGATGCATTGCGTATAAATCTACATTGATTTCCAAAGATTTGTTGAATGCCAATCAGTCTCTTTTGCCAAAAGTCTGATATTTCGGCACGTTATATGGCTGGATGAAGTAAGCATTTTGTGTAAATCCAGAATTGAGTCCAAAGAGTTCCTCAATGCCAATCAGCTTTTATCTCCAGAACTCTGATCTTGATGCAATGTGCATATCCGAATGAGGTAAGCATACTGAGTAACCCCAGGGTTGATCCCACAGATTTCCTCAACACAAATGAAACCTTACGCGCCAAAAGTCTGACATTGCGGAGAAGTGCTTATCTCGATGGGTTCAGCATTTTAGTCAATCCACATTTGATTACAAGGATTCGCAATTTGATCTTCGGCAAGTTGCATGGCGAGATAAGTTAATCATTTTCAGTTAATTGAGAATTGATTCCAAAGCTTTCCTCAATGTCAATGAGTTATTACTGCCGAAAATCTGCTACAGCGGGTAAGTCAGTATGTGAATGAGGGAAGCATTGCAGGTAAATCTACATTGATTTCCAAAGATTTGTTGAATGCCAATTAGTCTCTATTGCCTGAAGTCTGATATTTCGGCATGTTGCATGGCTGGATGAGCTAAGCATTAAGAGTAAATCCACAATTGATTGGAAGGATTCGCAATTGGTTCTTCGGCAAGTTTCATTGCGAGAGAAGTTAAGCATTTTTAGTTAATTGAGAATTGATTCCAAAGCTGTCCTCAGTGCCAATGAGTTATTACTGCCGACAATCTGATATAGCGGGTAAGTCAGTATGTGAATGAGGGAAGCATTGCGTATAAATCTACATTGATTTCCAAAGATTTGTTGAATGCTAATCAGTCTCTTTTGCCAAAAGTCTGATATTTCGGCACGTTATATGGCTGGATGAAGTAAGCATTTTGAGTAAATCCAGAATTGAGTCCAAAGAGTTCCTCAATGCCAATCAGCTTTTATCTCCAGAACTCTGATCTTGATGCAAAGTGCATATCCGGATGAGGTAAGCATATTGGGTAACCCCAGGGTTGATCCCAAAGATTTCCTCAACACAAATGAAACCTTACTCGCCAAAAATCTGACATTGCGGCGAAGTGCTTATCTCGATGGGTTCAGCATTTTAGTTAATCCACATTTTATTACAAGGATTCGCAATTTGTTCTTCGGCAAGTTGCATGGCGAGATAAGTTAATCATTTTCAGTTAATTGAGATTTGATTCCAAAGCTGTCCTCAATGCCAATGAGTTGTTACTGCCGACAATCTGATATAGCGGGTAAGTCAGAATGTGAATGAGGGAAGCATTTTGTGTAAATCTACATTGATTTCCAAAAATTTGCGGAATGCCAATCAGTCTCTTTCGCCAAATGTCTGATATTTCGGCACGTTACATGGCTGGATGAGGTAAGTGTTCTGAGTAAATCCAGAATTGATTCCAAAGCTGTCCTCAATGCCAATGAGTTATTACTGCCGACAATCTGATATAGCGGGTAAGTCAGTATGTGAATGAGGGATGCATTGCGTATAAATCTACATTGATTTCCAAAGATTTGTTGAATGCCAATCAGTCTCTTTTGCCAAAAGTCTGATATTTCGGCACGTTATATGGCTGGATGAAGTAAGCATTTTGTGTAAATCCAGAATTGAGTCCAAAGAGTTCCTCAATGCCAATCAGCTTTTATCTCCAGAACTCTGATCTTGATGCAATGTGCATATCCGAATGAGGTAAGCATACTGAGTAACCCCAGGGTTGATCCCACAGATTTCCTCAACACAAATGAAACCTTACGCGCCAAAAGTCTGACATTGCGGAGAAGTGCTTATCTCGATGGGTTCAGCATTTTAGTCAATCCACATTTGATTACAAGGATTCGCAATTTGATCTTCGGCAAGTTGCATGGCGAGATAAGTTAATCATTTTCAGTTAATTGAGAATTGATTCCAAAGCTTTCCTCAATGTCAATGAGTTATTACTGCCGAAAATCTGCTACAGCGGGTAAGTCAGTATGTGAGTGAGGGAAGCATTGCAGCTAAATCTACATTGATTTCCAAAGATTTGTTGAATGCCAATCAGTCTCTATTGCCAGAAGTCTGATATTTCGGCATGTTGCATGGCTGGATGAGCTAAGCATTATGAGTAAATCCACAATTGATTGGAAGGATTCGCAATTGGTTCTTCGGCAAGTTTCATTGCGAGAGAAGTTAAGCATTTTTAGTTAATTGAGAATTGATTCCAAAGCTGTCCTCAATGCCAATGAGTTATTACTGCCGACAATCTGATATAGCGGGTAAGTCAGTATGTGAATGAGGGATGCATTGCGTATAAATCTACATTGATTTCCAAAGATTTGTTGAATGCCAATCAGTCTCTTTTGCCAAAAGTCTGATATTTCGGCACGTTATATGGCTGGATGAAGTAAGCATTTTGTGTAAATCCAGAATTGAGTCCAAAGAGTTCCTCAATGCCAATCAGCTTTTATCTCCAGAACTCTGATCTTGATGCAATGTGCATATCCGAATGAGGTAAGCATACTGAGTAACCCCAGGGTTGATCCCACAGATTTCCTCAACACAAATGAAACCTTACGCGCCAAAAGTCTGACATTGCGGAGAAGTGCTTATCTCGATGGGTTCAGCATTTTAGTCAATCCACATTTGATTACAAGGATTCGCAATTTGATCTTCGGCAAGTTGCATGGCGAGATAAGTTAATCATTTTCAGTTAATTGAGAATTGATTCCAAAGCTTTCCTCAATGTCAATGAGTTATTACTGCCGAAAATCTGCTACAGCGGGTAAGTCAGTATGTGAGTGAGGGAAGCATTGCAGCTAAATCTACATTGATTTCCAAAGATTTGTTGAATGCCAATCAGTCTCTATTGCCAGAAGTCTGATATTTCGGCATGTTGCATGGCTGGATGAGCTAAGCATTATGAGTAAATCCACAATTGATTGGAAGGATTCGCAATTGGTTCTTCGGCAAGTTTCATTGCGAGAGAAGTTAAGCATTTTTAGTTAATTGAGAATTGATTCCAAAGCTGTCCTCAGTGCCAATGAGTTATTACTGCCGACAATCTGATATAGCGGGTAAGTCAGTATGTGAATGAGGGATGCATTGCGTATAAATCTACATTGATTTCCAAAGATTTGTTGAATGCCAATCAGTCTCTTTTGCCAAAAGTCTGATATTTCGGCACGTTATATGGCTGGATGAAGTAAGCATTTTGTGTAAATCCAGAATTGAGTCCAAAGAGTTCCTCAATGCCAATCAGCTTTTATCTCCAGAACTCTGATCTTGATGCAATGTGCATATCCGAAAGAGGTAAGCATACTGAGTAACCCCAGGGTTGATCCCACAGATTTCCTCAACACAAATGAAACCTTACGCGCCAAAAGTCTGACATTGCGGAGAAGTGCTTATCTCGATGGGTTCAGCATTTTAGTCAATCCACATTTGATTACAAGGATTCGCAATTTGATCTTCGGCAAGTTGCATGGCGAGATAAGTTAATCATTTTCAGTTAATTGAGAATTGATTCCAAAGCTTTCCTCAATGTCAATGAGTTATTACTGCCGAAAATCTGCTACAGCGGGTAAGTCAGTATGTGAATGAGGGAAGCATTGCAGGTAAATCTACATTGATTTCCAAAGATTTGTTGAATGCCAATTAGTCTCTATTGCCTGAAGTCTGATATTTCGGCATGTTGCATGGCTGGATGAGCTAAGCATTAAGAGTAAATCCACAATTGATTGGAAGGATTCGCAATTGGTTCTTCGGCAAGTTTCATTGCGAGAGAAGTTAAGCATTTTTAGTTAATTGAGAATTGATTCCAAAGCTGTCCTCAGTGCCAATGAGTTATTACTGCCGACAATCTGATATAGCGGGTAAGTCAGTATGTGAATGAGGGAAGCATTGCGTATAAATCTACATTGATTTCCAAAGATTTGTTGAATGCTAATCAGTCTCTTTTGCCAAAAGTCTGATATTTCGGCACGTTATATGGCTGGATGAAGTAAGCATTTTGAGTAAATCCAGAATTGAGTCCAAAGAGTTCCTCAATGCCAATCAGCTTTTATCTCCAGAACTCTGATCTTGATGCAAAGTGCATATCCGGATGAGGTAAGCATATTGGGTAACCCCAGGGTTGATCCCAAAGATTTCCTCAACACAAATGAAACCTTACTCGCCAAAAATCTGACATTGCGGCGAAGTGCTTATCTCGATGGGTTCAGCATTTTAGTTAATCCACATTTTATTACAAGGATTCGCAATTTGTTCTTCGGCAAGTTGCATGGCGAGATAAGTTAATCATTTTCAGTTAATTGAGATTTGATTCCAAAGCTGTCCTCAATGCCAATGAGTTGTTACTGCCGACAATCTGATATAGCGGGTAAGTCAGAATGTGAATGAGGGAAGCATTTTGTGTAAATCTACATTGATTTCCAAAAATTTGCGGAATGCCAATCAGTCTCTTTCGCCAAATGTCTGATATTTCGGCACGTTACATGGCTGGATGAGGTAAGTGTTCTGAGTAAATCCAGAATTGATTCCAAAGCTGTCCTCAATGCCAATGAGTTATTACTGCCGACAATCTGATATAGCGGGTAAGTCAGTATGTGAATGAGGGATGCATTGCGTATAAATCTACATTGATTTCCAAAGATTTGTTGAATGCCAATCAGTCTCTTTTGCCAAAAGTCTGATATTTCGGCACGTTATATGGCTGGATGAAGTAAGCATTTTGTGTAAATCCAGAATTGAGTCCAAAGAGTTCCTCAATGCCAATCAGCTTTTATCTCCAGAACTCTGATCTTGATGCAATGTGCATATCCGAATGAGGTAAGCATACTGAGTAACCCCAGGGTTGATCCCACAGATTTCCTCAACACAAATGAAACCTTACGCGCCAAAAGTCTGACATTGCGGAGAAGTGCTTATCTCGATGGGTTCAGCATTTTAGTCAATCCACATTTGATTACAAGGATTCGCAATTTGATCTTCGGCTAGTTGCATGGCGAGATAAGTTAATCATTTTCAGTTAATTGAGAATTGATTCCAAAGCTTTCCTCAATGTCAATGAGTTATTACTGCCGAAAATCTGCTACAGCGGGTAAGTCAGTATGTGAATGAGGGAAGCATTGCAGGTAAATCTACATTGATTTCCAAAGATTTGTTGAATGCCAATTAGTCTCTATTGCCAGAAGTCTGATATTTCGGCATGTTGCATGGCTGGATGAGCTAAGCATTAAGAGTAAATCCACAATTGATTGGAAGGATTCGCAATTGGTTCTTCGGCAAGTTTCATTGCGAGAGAAGTTAAGCATTTTTAGTTAATTGAGAATTGATTCCAAAGCTGTCCTCAATGCCAATGAGTTATTACTGCCGACAATCTGATATAGCGGGTAAGTCAGTATGTGAATGAGGGATGCATTGCGTATAAATCTACATTGATTTCCAAAGATTTGTTGAATGCCAATCAGTCTCTTTTGCCAAAAGTCTGATATTTCGGCACGTTATATGGCTGGATGAAGTAAGCATTTTGTGTAAATCCAGAATTGAGTCCAAAGAGTTCCTCAATGCCAATCAGCTTTTATCTCCAGAACTCTGATCTTGATGCAAAGTGCATATCCGGATGAGGTAAGCATATTGGGTAACCCCAGGGTTGATCCCAAAGATTTCCTCAATACAAATGAAACCTTACTCGCCAAAACACTGACATTGGGGCGAAGTGCTTATCTCGAAGGGTTCAGCATTTTAGTCAATCCACAATTGATTGCAAGGATTCGCAATTTGATCTTCGGCAAGTTGCATTGCGAGAGAAGTTAAGCATTTTCAGTTAATTGAGAATTGATTCCAAAGCTTTCCTCAATGTCAATGAGTTATTACTGCCGAAAATCTGCTGTAGCGGGTAAGTCAGTGTGTGAATGAGGGAAGCATTGCAGGTAAATCTACATTGATTTCCAAAGATTTGTTGAATGCCAATCAGTCTCTATTGCCA
Organism: Mustelus asterias; assembly: GCF_964213995.1. Taxonomy (NCBI): domain Eukaryota; kingdom Metazoa; phylum Chordata; class Chondrichthyes; order Carcharhiniformes; family Triakidae; genus Mustelus; species Mustelus asterias. The sequence goes on from NW_027590714.1 coordinate 172,270, forward strand.
GAAGTCTGATATTTCGGCATGTTGCATGGCTGGATGAGCTAAGCATTATGAGTAAATCCACAATTGATTGGAAGGATTCGCAATTGGTTCTTCGGCAAGTTTCATTGCGAGAGAAGTTAAGCATTTTTAGTTAATTGAGAATTGATTCCAAAGCTGTCCTCAATGCCAATGAGTTATTACTGCCGACAATCTGATATAGCGGGTAAGTCAGTATGTGAATGAGGGATGCATTGCGTATAAATCCACATTGATTTCCAAAGATTTGTTGAATGCCAATCAGTCTCTTTTGCCAAAAGTCTGATATTTCGGCACGTTATATGGCTGGATGAAGTAAGCATTTTGTGTAAATCCAGAATTGAGTCCAAAGAGTTCCTCAATGCCAATCAGCTTTTATCTCCAGAACTCTGATCTTGATGCAATGTGCATATCCGAATGAGGTAAGCATACTGAGTAACCCCAGGGTTGATCCCACAGATTTCCTCAACACAAATGAAACCTTACGCGCCAAACGTCTGACATTGCGGAGAAGTGCTTATCTCGATGGGTTCAGCATTTTAGTCAATCCACATTTGATTACAAGGATTCGCAATTTGATCTTCGGCAAGTTGCATGGCGAGATAAGTTAATCATTTTCAGTTAATTGAGAATTGATTCCAAAGCTTTCCTCAATGTCAATGAGTTATTACTGCCGAAAATCTGCTACAGCGGGTAAGTCAGTATGTGAATGAGGGAAGCATTGCAGGTAAATCTACATTGATTTCCAAAGATTTGTTGAATGCCAATTAGTCTCTATTGCCAGAAGTCTGATATTTCGGCATGTTGCATGGCTGGATGAGCTAAGCATTAAGAGTAAATCCACAATTGATTGGAAGGATTCGCAATTGGTTCTTCGGCAAGTTTCATTGCGAGAGAAGTTAAGCATTTTTAGTTAATTGAGAATTGATTCCAAAGCTGTCCTCAGTGCCAATGAGTTATTACTGCCGACAATCTGATATAGCGGGTAAGTCAGTATGTGAATGAGGGAAGCATTGCGTATAAATCTACATTGATTTCCAAAGATTTGTTGAATGCTAATCAGTCTCTTTTGCCAAAAGTCTGATATTTCGGCACGTTATATGGCTGGATGAAGTAAGCATTTTGAGTAAATCCAGAATTGAGTCCAAAGAGTTCCTCAATGCCAATCAGCTTTTATCTCCAGAACTCTGATCTTGATGCAAAGTGCATATCCGAATGAGGTAAGCATACTGAGTAACCCCAGGGTTGATCCCACAGATTTCCTCAACACAAATGAAACCTTACGCGCCAAAAGTCTGACATTGCGGAGAAGTGCTTATCTCGATGGGTTCAGCATTTTAGTCAATCCACATTTGATTACAAGGATTCGCAATTTGATCTTCGGCAAGTTGCATGGCGAGATAAGTTAATCATTTTCAGTTAATTGAGAATTGATTCCAAAGCTTTCCTCAATGTCAATGAGTTATTACTGCCGAAAATCTGCTACAGCGGGTAAGTCAGTATGTGAATGAGGGAAGCATTGCAGGTAAATCTACATTGATTTCCAAAGATTTGTTGAATGCCAATTAGTCTCTATTGCCTGAAGTCTGATATTTCGGCATGTTGCATGGCTGGATGAGCTAAGCATTAAGAGTAAATCCACAATTGATTGGAAGGATTCGCAATTGGTTCTTCGGCAAGTTTCATTGCGAGAGAAGTTAAGCATTTTTAGTTAATTGAGAATTGATTCCAAAGCTGTCCTCAGTGCCAATGAGTTATTACTGCCGACAATCTGATATAGCGGGTAAGTCAGTATGTGAATGAGGGATGCATTGCGTATAAATCTACATTGATTTCCAAAGATTTGTTGAATGCCAATCAGTCTCTTTTGCCAAAAGTCTGATATTTCGGCACGTTATATGGCTGGATGAAGTAAGCATTTTGTGTAAATCCAGAATTGAGTCCAAAGAGTTCCTCAATGCCAATCAGCTTTTATCTCCAGAACTCTGATCTTGATGCAAAGTGCATATCCGGATGAGGTAAGCATATTGGGTAACCCCAGGGTTGATCCCAAAGATTTCCTCAATACAAATGAAACCTTACTCGCCAAAACACTGACATTGGGGCGAAGTGCTTATCTCGAAGGGTTCAGCATTTTAGTCAATCCACAATTGATTGCAAGGATTCGCAATTTGATCTTCGGCAAGTTGCATTGCGAGAGAAGTTAAGCATTTTCAGTTAATTGAGAATTGATTCCAAAGCTTTCCTCAATGTCAATGAGTTATTACTGCCGAAAATCTGCTGTAGCGGGTAAGTCAGTGTGTGAATGAGGGAAGCATTGCAGGTAAATCTACATTGATTTCCAAAGATTTGTTGAATGCCAATCAGTCTCTATTGCCAGAAGTCTGATATTTCGGCATGTTGCATGGCTGGATGAGCTAAGCATTATGAGTAAATCCACAATTGATTGGAAGGATTCGCAATTGGTTCTTCGGCAAGTTTCATTGCGAGAGAAGTTAAGCATTTTTAGTTAATTGAGAATTGATTCCAAAGCTGTCCTCAATGCCAATGAGTTATTACTGCCGACAATCTGATATAGCGGGTAAGTCAGTATGTGAATGAGGGATGCATTGCGTATAAATCCACATTGATTTCCAAAGATTTGTTGAATGCCAATCAGTCTCTTTTGCCAAAAGTCTGATATTTCGGCACGTTATATGGCTGGATGAAGTAAGCATTTTGTGTAAATCCAGAATTGAGTCCAAAGAGTTCCTCAATGCCAATCAGCTTTTATCTCCAGAACTCTGATCTTGATGCAATGTGCATATCCGAATGAGGTAAGCATACTGAGTAACCCCAGGGTTGATCCCACAGATTTCCTCAACACAAATGAAACCTTACGCGCCAAAAGTCTGACATTGCGGAGAAGTGCTTATCTCGATGGGTTCAGCATTTTAGTCAATCCACATTTGATTACAAGGATTCGCAATTTGATCTTCGGCAAGTTGCATGGCGAGATAAGTTAATCATTTTCAGTTAATTGAGAATTGATTCCAAAGCTTTCCTCAATGTCAATGAGTTATTACTGCCGAAAATCTGCTACAGCGGGTAAGTCAGTATGTGAATGAGGGAAGCATTGCAGGTAAATCTACATTGATTTCCAAAGATTTGTTGAATGCCAATTAGTCTCTATTGCCAGAAGTCTGATATTTCGGCATGTTGCATGGCTGGATGAGCTAAGCATTAAGAGTAAATCCACAATTGATTGGAAGGATTCGCAATTGGTTCTTCGGCAAGTTTCATTGCGAGAGAAGTTAAGCATTTTTAGTTAATTGAGAATTGATTCCAAAGCTGTCCTCAGTGCCAATGAGTTATTACTGCCGACAATCTGATATAGCGGGTAAGTCAGTATGTGAATGAGGGAAGCATTGCGTATAAATCTACATTGATTTCCAAAGATTTGTTGAATGCTAATCAGTCTCTTTTGCCAAAAGTCTGATATTTCGGCACGTTATATGGCTGGATGAAGTAAGCATTTTGAGTAAATCCAGAATTGAGTCCAAAGAGTTCCTCAATGCCAATCAGCTTTTATCTCCAGAACTCTGATCTTGATGCAAAGTGCATATCCGGATGAGGTAAGCATACTGGGTAACCCCAGGGTTGATCCCAAAGATTTCCTCAACACAAATGAAACCTTACTCGCCAAAAATCTGACATTGCGGCGAAGTGCTTATCTCGATGGATTCAGCATTTTAGTTAATCCACATTTTATTACAAGGATTCGCAATTTGTTCTTCGGCAAGTTGCATGGCGAGATAAGTTAATCATTTTCAGTTAATTGAGATTTGATTCCAAAGCTGTCCTCAATGCCAATGAGTTGTTACTGCCGACAATCTGATATAGCGGGTAAGTCAGAATGTGAATGAGGGAAGCATTTTGTGTAAATCTACATTGATTTCCAAAAATTTGCGGAATGCCAATCAGTCTCTTTCGCCAAATGTCTGATATTTCGGCACGTTACATGGCTGGATGAGGTAAGTGTTCTGAGTAAATCCAGAATTGATTCCAAAGCTGTCCTCAATGCCAATGAGTTATTACTGCCGACAATCTGATATAGCGGGTAAGTCAGTATGTGAATGAGGGATGCATTGCGTATAAATCTACATTAATTTCCAAAGATTTGTTGAATGCCAATCAGTCTCTTTTGCCAAAAGTCTGATATTTCGGCACGTTATATGGCTGGATGAAGTAAGCATTTTGTGTAAATCCAGAATTGAGTCCAAAGAGTTCCTCAATGCCAATCAGCTTTTATCTCCAGAACTCTGATCTTGATGCAATGTGCATATCCGAATGAGGTAAGCATACTGAGTAACCCCAGGGTTGATCCCACAGATTTCCTCAACACAAATGAAACCTTACGCGCCAAAAGTCTGACATTGCGGAGAAGTGCTTATCTCGATGGGTTCAGCATTTTAGTCAATCCACATTTGATTACAAGGATTCGCAATTTGATCTTCGGCAAGTTGCATGGCGAGATAAGTTAATCATTTTCAGTTAATTGAGAATTGATTCCAAAGCTTTCCTCAATGTCAATGAGTTATTACTGCCGAAAATCTGCTACAGCGGGTAAGTCAGTATGTGAATGAGGGAAGCATTGCAGGTAAATCTACATTGATTTCCAAAGATTTGTTGAATGCCAATTAGTCTCTATTGCCAGAAGTCTGATATTTCGGCATGTTGCATGGCTGGATGAGCTAAGCATTAAGAGTAAATCCACAATTGATTGGAAGGATTCGCAATTGGTTCTTCGGCAAGTTTCATTGCGAGAGAAGTTAAGCATTTTTAGTTAATTGAGAATTGATTCCAAAGCTGTCCTCAATGCCAATGAGTTATTACTGCCGACAATCTGATATAGCGGGTAAGTCAGTATGTGAATGAGGGATGCATTGCGTATAAATCTACATTGATTTCCAAAGATTTGTTGAATGCCAATCAGTCTCTTTTGCCAAAAGTCTGATATTTCGGCACGTTATATGGCTGGATGAAGTAAGCATTTTGTGTAAATCCAGAATTGAGTCCAAAGAGTTCCTCAATGCCAATCAGCTTTTATCTCCAGAACTCTGATCTTGATGCAAAGTGCATATCCGGATGAGGTAAGCATATTGGGTAACCCCAGGGTTGATCCCAAAGATTTCCTCAATACAAATGAAACCTTACTCGCCAAAACACTGACATTGGGGCGAAGTGCTTATCTCGAAGGGTTCAGCATTTTAGTCAATCCACAATTGATTGCAAGGATTCGCAATTTGATCTTCGGCAAGTTGCATTGCGAGAGAAGTTAAGCATTTTCAGTTAATTGAGAATTGATTCCAAAGCTTTCCTCAATGTCAATGAGTTATTACTGCCGAAAATCTGCTGTAGCGGGTAAGTCAGTGTGTGAATGAGGGAAGCATTGCAGGTAAATCTACATTGATTTCCAAAGATTTGTTGAATGCCAATCAGTCTCTATTGCCAGAAGTCTGATATTTCGGCATGTTGCATGGCTGGATGAGCTAAGCATTATGAGTAAATCCACAATTGATTGGAAGGATTCGCAATTGGTTCTTCGGCAAGTTTCATTGCGAGAGAAGTTAAGCATTTTTAGTTAATTGAGAATTGATTCCAAAGCTGTCCTCAATGCCAATGAGTTATTACTGCCGACAATCTGATATAGCGGGTAAGTCAGTATGTGAATGAGGGATGCATTGCGTATAAATCCACATTGATTTCCAAAGATTTGTTGAATGCCAATCAGTCTCTTTTGCCAAAAGTCTGATATTTCGGCACGTTATATGGCTGGATGAAGTAAGCATTTTGTGTAAATCCAGAATTGAGTCCAAAGAGTTCCTCAATGCCAATCAGCTTTTATCTCCAGAACTCTGATCTTGATGCAATGTGCATATCCGAATGAGGTAAGCATACTGAGTAACCCCAGGGTTGATCCCACAGATTTCCTCAACACAAATGAAACCTTACGCGCCAAAAGTCTGACATTGCGGAGAAGTGCTTATCTCGATGGGTTCAGCATTTTAGTCAATCCACATTTGATTACAAGGATTCGCAATTTGATCTTCGGCAAGTTGCATGGCGAGATAAGTTAATCATTTTCAGTTAATTGAGAATTGATTCCAAAGCTTTCCTCAATGTCAATGAGTTATTACTGCCGAAAATCTGCTACAGCGGGTAAGTCAGTATGTGAATGAGGGAAGCATTGCAGGTAAATCTACATTGATTTCCAAAGATTTGTTGAATGCCAATTAGTCTCTATTGCCAGAAGTCTGATATTTCGGCATGTTGCATGGCTGGATGAGCTAAGCATTAAGAGTAAATCCACAATTGATTGGAAGGATTCGCAATTGGTTCTTCGGCAAGTTTCATTGCGAGAGAAGTTAAGCATTTTTAGTTAATTGAGAATTGATTCCAAAGCTGTCCTCAGTGCCAATGAGTTATTACTGCCGACAATCTGATATAGCGGGTAAGTCAGTATGTGAATGAGGGAAGCATTTTGTGTAAATCTACATTGATTTCCAAAAATTTGCGGAATGCCAATCAGTCTCTTTCGCCAAATGTCTGATATTTCGGCACGTTACATGGCTGGATGAGGTAAGTGTTCTGAGTAAATCCAGAATTGATTCCAAAGCTGTCCTCAATGCCAATGAGTTATTACTGCCGACAATCTGATATAGCGGGTAAGTCAGTATGTGAATGAGGGATGCATTGCGTATAAATCTACATTGATTTCCAAAGATTTGTTGAATGCCAATCAGTCTCTTTTGCCAAAAGTCTGATATTTCGGCACGTTATATGGCTGGATGAAGTAAGCATTTTGTGTAAATCCAGAATTGAGTCCAAAGAGTTCCTCAATGCCAATCAGCTTTTATCTCCAGAACTCTGATCTTGATGCAATGTGCATATCCGAATGAGGTAAGCATACTGAGTAACCCCAGGGTTGATCCCACAGATTTCCTCAACACAAATGAAACCTTACGCGCCAAAAGTCTGACATTGCGGAGAAGTGCTTATCTCGATGGGTTCAGCATTTTAGTCAATCCACATTTGATTACAAGGATTCGCAATTTGATCTTCGGCAAGTTGCATGGCGAGATAAGTTAAGCATTTTCAGTTAATTGAGAATTGATTCCAAAGCTTTCCTCAATGTCAATGAGTTATTACTGCCGAAAATCTGCTGTAGCGGGTAAGTCAGTGTGTGAATGAGGGAAGCATTGCAGGTAAATCTACATTGATTTCCAAAGATTTGTTGAATGCCAATCAGTCTCTATTGCCAGAAGTCTGATATTTCGGCATGTTGCATGGCTGGATGAGCTAAGCATTATGAGTAAATCCACAATTGATTGGAAGGATTCGCAATTGGTTCTTCGGCAAGTTTCATTGCGAGAGAAGTTAAGCATTTTTAGTTAATTGAGAATTGATTCCAAAGCTGTCCTCAATGCCAATGAGTTATTACTGCCGACAATCTGATATAGCGGGTAAGTCAGTATGTGAATGAGGGATGCATTGCGTATAAATCCACATTGATTTCCAAAGATTTGTTGAATGCCAATCAGTCTCTTTTGCCAAAAGTCTGATATTTCGGCACGTTATATGGCTGGATGAAGTAAGCATTTTGTGTAAATCCAGAATTGAGTCCAAAGAGTTCCTCAATGCCAATCAGCTTTTATCTCCAGAACTCTGATCTTGATGCAATGTGCATATCCGAATGAGGTAAGCATACTGAGTAACCCCAGGGTTGATCCCACAGATTTCCTCAACACAAATGAAACCTTACGCGCCAAAAGTCTGACATTGCGGAGAAGTGCTTATCTCGATGGGTTCAGCATTTTAGTCAATCCACATTTGATTACAAGGATTCGCAATTTGATCTTCGGCAAGTTGCATGGCGAGATAAGTTAATCATTTTCAGTTAATTGAGAATTGATTCCAAAGCTTTCCTCAATGTCAATGAGTTATTACTGCCGAAAATCTGCTACAGCGGGTAAGTCAGTATGTGAATGAGGGAAGCATTGCAGGTAAATCTACATTGATTTCCAAAGATTTGTTGAATGCCAATTAGTCTCTATTGCCAGAAGTCTGATATTTCGGCATGTTGCATGGCTGGATGAGCTAAGCATTAAGAGTAAATCCACAATTGATTGGAAGGATTCGCAATTGGTTCTTCGGCAAGTTTCATTGCGAGAGAAGTTAAGCATTTTTAGTTAATTGAGAATTGATTCCAAAGCTGTCCTCAGTGCCAATGAGTTATTACTGCCGACAATCTGATATAGCGGGTAAGTCAGTATGTGAATGAGGGAAGCATTGCGTATAAATCTACATTGATTTCCAAAGATTTGTTGAATGCTAATCAGTCTCTTTTGCCAAAAGTCTGATATTTCGGCACGTTATATGGCTGGATGAAGTAAGCATTTTGAGTAAATCCAGAATTGAGTCCAAAGAGTTCCTCAATGCCAATCAGCTTTTATCTCCAGAACTCTGATCTTGATGCAAAGTGCATATCCGGATGAGGTAAGCATATTGGGTAACCCCAGGGTTGATCCCAAAGATTTCCTCAACACAAATGAAACCTTACTCGCCAAAAATCTGACATTGCGGCGAAGTGCTTATCTCGATGGGTTCAGCATTTTAGTTAATCCACATTTTATTACAAGGATTCGCAATTTGTTCTTCGGCAAGTTGCATGGCGAGATAAGTTAATCATTTTCAGTTAATTGAGATTTGATTCCAAAGCTGTCCTCAATGCCAATGAGTTGTTACTGCCGACAATCTGATATAGCGGGTAAGTCAGAATGTGAATGAGGGAAGCATTTTGTGTAAATCTACATTGATTTCCAAAAATTTGCGGAATGCCAATCAGTCTCTTTCGCCAAATGTCTGATATTTCGGCACGTTACATGGCTGGATGAGGTAAGTGTTCTGAGTAAATCCAGAATTGATTCCAAAGCTGTCCTCAATGCCAATGAGTTATTACTGCCGACAATCTGATATAGCGGGTAAGTCAGTATGTGAATGAGGGATGCATTGCGTATAAATCTACATTGATTTCCAAAGATTTGTTGAATGCCAATCAGTCTCTTTTGCCAAAAGTCTGATATTTCGGCACGTTATATGGCTGGATGAAGTAAGCATTTTGTGTAAATCCAGAATTGAGTCCAAAGAGTTCCTCAATGCCAATCAGCTTTTATCTCCAGAACTCTGATCTTGATGCAATGTGCATATCCGAATGAGGTAAGCATACTGAGTAACCCCAGGGTTGATCCCACAGATTTCCTCAACACAAATGAAACCTTACGCGCCAAAAGTCTGACATTGCGGAGAAGTGCTTATCTCGATGGGTTCAGCATTTTAGTCAATCCACATTTGATTACAAGGATTCGCAATTTAATCTTCGGCAAGTTGCATGGCGAGATAAGTTAATCATTTTCAGTTAATTGAGAATTGATTCCAAAGCTTTCCTCAATGTCAATGAGTTATTACTGCCGAAAATCTGCTACAGCGGGTAAGTCAGTATGTGAATGAGGGAAGCATTGCAGGTAAATCTACATTGATTTCCAAAGATTTGTTGAATGCCAATTAGTCTCTATTGCCAGAAGTCTGATATTTCGGCATGTTGCATGGCTGGATGAGCTAAGCATTAAGAGTAAATCCACAATTGATTGGAAGGATTCGCAATTGGTTCTTCGGCAAGTTTCATTGCGAGAGAAGTTAAGCATTTTTAGTTAATTGAGAATTGATTCCAAAGCTGTCCTCAATGCCAATGAGTTATTACTGCCGACAATCTGATATAGCGGGTAAGTCAGTATGTGAATGAGGGATGCATTGCGTATAAATCTACATTGATTTCCAAAGATTTGTTGAATGCCAATCAGTCTCTTTTGCCAAAAGTCTGATATTTCGGCACGTTATATGGCTGGATGAAGTAAGCATTTTGTGTAAATCCAGAATTGAGTCCAAAGAGTTCCTCAATGCCAATCAGCTTTTATCTCCAGAACTCTGATCTTGATGCAAAGTGCATATCCGGATGAGGTAAGCATATTGGGTAACCCCAGGGTTGATCCCAAAGATTTCCTCAATACAAATGAAACCTTACTCGCCAAAACACTGACATTGGGGCGAAGTGCTTATCTCGAAGGGTTCAGCATTTTAGTCAATCCACAATTGATTGCAAGGATTCGCAATTTGATCTTCGGCAAGTTGCATTGCGAGAGAAGTTAAGCATTTTCAGTTAATTGAGAATTGATTCCAAAGCTTTCCTCAATGTCAATGAGTTATTACTGCCGAAAATCTGCTGTAGCGGGTAAGTCAGTGTGTGAATGAGGGAAGCATTGCAGGTAAATCTACATTGATTTCCAAAGATTTGTTGAATGCCAATCAGTCTCTATTGCCAGAAGTCTGATATTTCGGCATGTTGCATGGCTGGATGAGCTAAGCATTATGAGTAAATCCACAATTGATTGGAAGGATTCGCAATTGGTTCTTCGGCAAGTTTCATTGCGAGAGAAGTTAAGCATTTTTAGTTAATTGAGAATTGATTCCAAAGCTGTCCTCAATGCCAATGAGTTATTACTGCCGACAATCTGATATAGCGGGTAAGTCAGTATGTGAATGAGGGATGCATTGCGTATAAATCCACATTGATTTCCAAAGATTTGTTGAATGCCAATCAGTCTCTTTTGCCAAAAGTCTGATATTTCGGCACGTTATATGGCTGGATGAAGTAAGCATTTTGTGTAAATCCAGAATTGAGTCCAAAGAGTTCCTCAATGCCAATCAGCTTTTATCTCCAGAACTCTGATCTTGATGCAATGTGCATATCCGAATGAGGTAAGCATACTGAGTAACCCCAGGGTTGATCCCACAGATTTCCTCAACACAAATGAAACCTTACGCGCCAAAAGTCTGACATTGCGGAGAAGTGCTTATCTCGATGGGTTCAGCATTTTAGTCAATCCACATTTGATTACAAGGATTCGCAATTTGATCTTCGGCAAGTTGCATGGCGAGATAAGTTAATCATTTTCAGTTAATTGAGAATTGATTCCAAAGCTTTCCTCAATGTCAATGAGTTATTACTGCCGAAAATCTGCTACAGCGGGTAAGTCAGTATGTGAATGAGGGAAGCATTGCAGGTAAATCTACATTGATTTCCAAAGATTTGTTGAATGCCAATTAGTCTCTATTGCCAGAAGTCTGATATTTCGGCATGTTGCATGGCTGGATGAGCTAAGCATTAAGAGTAAATCCACAATTGATTGGAAGGATTCGCAATTGGTTCTTCGGCAAGTTTCATTGCGAGAGAAGTTAAGCATTTTTAGTTAATTGAGAATTGATTCCAAAGCTGTCCTCAGTGCCAATGAGTTATTACTGCCGACAATCTGATATAGCGGGTAAGTCAGTATGTGAATGAGGGAAGCATTTTGTGTAAATCTACATTGATTTCCAAAAATTTGCGGAATGCCAATCAGTCTCTTTCGCCAAATGTCTGATATTTCGGCACGTTACATGGCTGGATGAGGTAAGTGTTCTGAGTAAATCCAGAATTGATTCCAAAGCTGTCCTCAATGCCAATGAGTTATTACTGCCGACAATCTGATATAGCGGGTAAGTCAGTATGTGAATGAGGGATGCATTGCGTATAAATCTACATTGATTTCCAAAGATTTGTTGAATGCCAATCAGTCTCTTTTGCCAAAAGTCTGATATTTCGGCACGTTATATGGCTGGATGAAGTAAGCATTTTGTGTAAATCCAGAATTGAGTCCAAAGAGTTCCTCAATGCCAATCAGCTTTTATCTCCAGAACTCTGATCTTGATGCAATGTGCATATCCGAATGAGGTAAGCATACTGAGTAACCCCAGGGTTGATCCCACAGATTTCCTCAACACAAATGAAACCTTACGCGCCAAAAGTCTGACATTGCGGAGAAGTGCTTATCTCGATGGGTTCAGCATTTTAGTCAATCCACATTTGATTACAAGGATTCGCAATTTGATCTTCGGCAAGTTGCATGGCGAGATAAGTTAATCATTTTCAGTTAATTGAGAATTGATTCCAAAGCTTTCCTCAATGTCAATGAGTTATTACTGCCGAAAATCTGCTACAGCGGGTAAGTCAGTATGTGAATGAGGGAAGCATTGCAGGTAAATCTACATTGATTTCCAAAGATTTGTTGAATGCCAATTAGTCTCTATTGCCAGAAGTCTGATATTTCGGCATGTTGCATGGCTGGATGAGCTAAGCATTAAGAGTAAATCCACAATTGATTGGAAGGATTCGCAATTGGTTCTTCGGCAAGATTCATTGCGAGAGAAGTTAAGCATTTTTAGTTAATTGAGAATTGATTCCAAAGCTGTCCTCAATGCCAATGAGTTATTACTGCCGACAATCTGATATAGCGGGTAAGTCAGTATGTGAATGAGGGATGCATTGCGTATAAATCTACATTGATTTCCAAAGATTTGTTGAATGCCAATCAGTCTCTTTTGCCAAAAGTCTGATATTTCGGCACGTTATATGGCTGGATGAAGTAAGCATTTTGTGTAAATCCAGAATTGAGTCCAAAGAGTTCCTCAATGCCAATCAGCTTTTATCTCCAGAACTCTGATCTTGATGCAATGTGCATATCCGAATGAGGTAAGCATACTGAGTAACCCCAGGGTTGATCCCACAGATTTCCTCAACACAAATGAAACCTTACGCGCCAAAAGTCTGACATTGCGGAGAAGTGCTTATCTCGATGGGTTCAGCATTTTAGTCAATCCACATTTGATTACAAGGATTCGCAATTTGTTCTTCGGCAAGTTGCATGGCGAGATAAGTTAATCATTTTCAGTTAATTGAGATTTGATTCCAAAGCTGTCCTCAATGCCAATGAGTTGTTACTGCCGACAATCTGATATAGCGGGTAAGTCAGAATGTGAATGAGGGAAGCATTTTGTGTAAATCTACATTGATTTCCAAAAATTTGCGGAATGCCAATCAGTCTCTTTCGCCAAATGTCTGATATTTCGGCACGTTACATGGCTGGATGAGGTAAGTGTTCTGAGTAAATCCAGAATTGATTCCAAAGAGTTCCTCAATGCCAATCAGCTTTTATCTCCAGAACTCTGATCTTGATGCAAAGTGCATATCCGGATGAGGTAAGCATATTGGGTAACCCCAGGGTTGATCCCAAAGATTTCCTCAATACAAATGAAACCTTACTCGCCAAAACACTGACATTGGGGCGAAGTGCTTATCTCGAAGGGTTCAGCATTTTAGTCAATCCACAATTGATTGCAAGGATTCGCAATTTGATCTTCGGCAAGTTGCATTGCGAGAGAAGTTAAGCATTTTCAGTTAATTGAGAATTGATTCCAAAGCTTTCCTCAATGTCAATGAGTTATTACTGCCGAAAATCTGCTGTAGCGGGTAAGTCAGTGTGTGAATGAGGGAAGCATTGCAGGTAAATCTACATTGATTTCCAAAGATTTGTTGAATGCCAATCAGTCTCTATTGCCAGAAGTCTGATATTTCGGCATGTTGCATGGCTGGATGAGCTAAGCATTATGAGTAAATCCACAATTGATTGGAAGGATTCGCAATTGGTTCTTCGGCAAGTTTCATTGCGAGAGAAGTTAAGCATTTTTAGTTAATTGAGAATTGATTCCAAAGCTGTCCTCAATGCCAATGAGTTATTACTGCCGACAATCTGATATAGCGGGTAAGTCAGTATGTGAATGAGGGATGCATTGCGTATAAATCCACATTGATTTCCAAAGATTTGTTGAATGCCAATCAGTCTCTTTTGCCAAAAGTCTGATATTTCGGCACGTTATATGGCTGGATGAAGTAAGCATTTTGTGTAAATCCAGAATTGAGTCCAAAGAGTTCCTCAATGCCAATCAGCTTTTATCTCCAGAACTCTGATCTTGATGCAATGTGCATATCCGAATGAGGTAAGCATACTGAGTAACCCCAGGGTTGATCCCACAGATTTCCTCAACACAAATGAAACCTTACGCGCCAAAAGTCTGACATTGCGGAGAAGTGCTTATCTCGATGGGTTCAGCATTTTAGTCAATCCACATTTGATTACAAGGATTCGCAATTTGATCTTCGGCAAGTTGCATGGCGAGATAAGTTAATCATTTTCAGTTAATTGAGAATTGATTCCAAAGCTTTCCTCAATGTCAATGAGTTATTACTGCCGAAAATCTGCTACAGCGGGTAAGTCAGTATGTGAATGAGGGAAGCATTGCAGGTAAATCTACATTGATTTCCAAAGATTTGTTGAATGCCAATTAGTCTCTATTGCCAGAAGTCTGATATTTCGGCATGTTGCATGGCTGGATGAGCTAAGCATTAAGAGTAAATCCACAATTGATTGGAAGGATTCGCAATTGGTTCTTCGGCAAGTTTCATTGCGAGAGAAGTTAAGCATTTTTAGTTAATTGAGAATTGATTCCAAAGCTGTCCTCAGTGCCAATGAGTTATTACTGCCGACAATCTGATATAGCGGGTAAGTCAGTATGTGAATGAGGGAAGCATTTTGTGTAAATCTACATTGATTTCCAAAAATTTGCGGAATGCCAATCAGTCTCTTTCGCCAAATGTCTGATATTTCGGCACGTTACATGGCTGGATGAGGTAAGTGTTCTGAGTAAATCCAGAATTGATTCCAAAGCTGTCCTCAATGCCAATGAGTTATTACTGCCGACAATCTGATATAGCGGGTAAGTCAGTATGTGAATGAGGGATGCATTGCGTATAAATCTACATTGATTTCCAAAGATTTGTTGAATGCCAATCAGTCTCTTTTGCCAAAAGTCTGATATTTCGGCACGTTATATGGCTGGATGAAGTAAGCATTTTGTGTAAATCCAGAATTGAGTCCAAAGAGTTCCTCAATGCCAATCAGCTTTTATCTCCAGAACTCTGATCTTGATGCAATGTGCATATCCGAATGAGGTAAGCATACTGAGTAACCCCAGGGTTGATCCCACAGATTTCCTCAACACAAATGAAACCTTACGCGCCAAAAGTCTGACATTGCGGAGAAGTGCTTATCTCGATGGGTTCAGCATTTTAGTCAATCCACATTTGATTACAAGGATTCGCAATTTGATCTTCGGCAAGTTGCATGGCGAGATAAGTTAAGCATTTTCAGTTAATTGAGAATTGATTCCAAAGCTTTCCTCAATGTCAATGAGTTATTACTGCCGAAAATCTGCTGTAGCGGGTAAGTCAGTGTGTGAATGAGGGAAGCATTGCAGGTAAATCTACATTGATTTCCAAAGATTTGTTGAATGCCAATCAGTCTCTATTGCCAGAAGTCTGATATTTCGGCATGTTGCATGGCTGGATGAGCTAAGCATTATGAGTAAATCCACAATTGATTGGAAGGATTCGCAATTGGTTCTTCGGCAAGTTTCATTGCGAGAGAAGTTAAGCATTTTTAGTTAATTGAGAATTGATTCCAAAGCTGTCCTCAATGCCAATGAGTTATTACTGCCGACAATCTGATATAGCGGGTAAGTCAGTATGTGAATGAGGGATGCATTGCGTATAAATCCACATTGATTTCCAAAGATTTGTTGAATGCCAATCAGTCTCTTTTGCCAAAAGTCTGATATTTCGGCACGTTATATGGCTGGATGAAGTAAGCATTTTGTGTAAATCCAGAATTGAGTCCAAAGAGTTCCTCAATGCCAATCAGCTTTTATCTCCAGAACTCTGATCTTGATGCAATGTGCATATCCGAATGAGGTAAGCATACTGAGTAACCCCAGGGTTGATCCCACAGATTTCCTCAACACAAATGAAACCTTACGCGCCAAAAGTCTGACATTGCGGAGAAGTGCTTATCTCGATGGGTTCAGCATTTTAGTCAATCCACATTTGATTACAAGGATTCGCAATTTGATCTTCGGCAAGTTGCATGGCGAGATAAGTTAATCATTTTCAGTTAATTGAGAATTGATTCCAAAGCTTTCCTCAATGTCAATGAGTTATTACTGCCGAAAATCTGCTACAGCGGGTAAGTCAGTATGTGAATGAGGGAAGCATTGCAGGTAAATCTACATTGATTTCCAAAGATTTGTTGAATGCCAATTAGTCTCTATTGCCAGAAGTCTGATATTTCGGCATGTTGCATGGCTGGATGAGCTAAGCATTAAGAGTAAATCCACAATTGATTGGAAGGATTCGCAATTGGTTCTTCGGCAAGTTTCATTGCGAGAGAAGTTAAGCATTTTTAGTTAATTGAGAATTGATTCCAAAGCTGTCCTCAGTGCCAATGAGTTATTACTGCCGACAATCTGATATAGCGGGTAAGTCAGTATGTGAATGAGGGAAGCATTGCGTATAAATCTACATTGATTTCCAAAGATTTGTTGAATGCTAATCAGTCTCTTTTGCCAAAAGTCTGATATTTCGGCACGTTATATGGCTGGATGAAGTAAGCATTTTGAGTAAATCCAGAATTGAGTCCAAAGAGTTCCTCAATGCCAATCAGCTTTTATCTCCAGAACTCTGATCTTGATGCAAAGTGCATATCCGGATGAGGTAAGCATATTGGGTAACCCCAGGGTTGATCCCAAAGATTTCCTCAACACAAATGAAACCTTACTCGCCAAAAATCTGACATTGCGGCGAAGTGCTTATCTCGATGGGTTCAGCATTTTAGTTAATCCACATTTTATTACAAGGATTCGCAATTTGTTCTTCGGCAAGTTGCATGGCGAGATAAGTTAATCATTTTCAGTTAATTGAGATTTGATTCCAAAGCTGTCCTCAATGCCAATGAGTTGTTACTGCCGACAATCTGATATAGCGGGTAAGTCAGAATGTGAATGAGGGAAGCATTTTGTGTAAATCTACATTGATTTCCAAAAATTTGCGGAATGCCAATCAGTCTCTTTCGCCAAATGTCTGATATTTCGGCACGTTACATGGCTGGATGAGGTAAGTGTTCTGAGTAAATCCAGAATTGATTCCAAAGCTGTCCTCAATGCCAATGAGTTATTACTGCCGACAATCTGATATAGCGGGTAAGTCAGTATGTGAATGAGGGATGCATTGCGTATAAATCTACATTGATTTCCAAAGATTTGTTGAATGCCAATCAGTCTCTTTTGCCAAAAGTCTGATATTTCGGCACGTTATATGGCTGGATGAAGTAAGCATTTTGTGTAAATCCAGAATTGAGTCCAAAGAGTTCCTCAATGCCAATCAGCTTTTATCTCCAGAACTCTGATCTTGATGCAATGTGCATATCCGAATGAGGTAAGCATACTGAGTAACCCCAGGGTTGATCCCACAGATTTCCTCAACACAAATGAAACCTTACGCGCCAAAAGTCTGACATTGCGGAGAAGTGCTTATCTCGATGGGTTCAGCATTTTAGTCAATCCACATTTGATTACAAGGATTCGCAATTTGATCTTCGGCAAGTTGCATGGCGAGATAAGTTAATCATTTTCAGTTAATTGAGAATTGATTCCAAAGCTTTCCTCAATGTCAATGAGTTATTACTGCCGAAAATCTGCTACAGCGGGTAAGTCAGTATGTGAATGAGGGAAGCATTGCAGGTAAATCTACATTGATTTCCAAAGATTTGTTGAATGCCAATTAGTCTCTATTGCCAGAAGTCTGATATTTCGGCATGTTGCATGGCTGGATGAGCTAAGCATTAAGAGTAAATCCACAATTGATTGGAAGGATTCGCAATTGGTTCTTCGGCAAGTTTCATTGCGAGAGAAGTTAAGCATTTTTAGTTAATTGAGAATTGATTCCAAAGCTGTCCTCAATGCCAATGAGTTATTACTGCCGACAATCTGATATAGCGGGTAAGTCAGTATGTGAATGAGGGATGCATTGCGTATAAATCTACATTGATTTCCAAAGATTTGTTGAATGCCAATCAGTCTCTTTTGCCAAAAGTCTGATATTTCGGCACGTTATATGGCTGGATGAAGTAAGCATTTTGTGTAAATCCAGAATTGAGTCCAAAGAGTTCCTCAATGCCAATCAGCTTTTATCTCCAGAACTCTGATCTTGATGCAAAGTGCATATCCGGATGAGGTAAGCATATTGGGTAACCCCAGGGTTGATCCCAAAGATTTCCTCAATACAAATGAAACCTTACTCGCCAAAACACTGACATTGGGGCGAAGTGCTTATCTCGAAGGGTTCAGCATTTTAGTCAATCCACAATTGATTGCAAGGATTCGCAATTTGATCTTCGGCAAGTTGCATTGCGAGAGAAGTTAAGCATTTTCAGTTAATTGAGAATTGATTCCAAAGCTTTCCTCAATGTCAATGAGTTATTACTGCCGAAAATCTGCTGTAGCGGGTAAGTCAGTGTGTGAATGAGGGAAGCATTGCAGGTAAATCTACATTGATTTCCAAAGATTTGTTGAATGCCAATCAGTCTCTATTGCCAGAAGTCTGATATTTCGGCATGTTGCATGGCTGGATGAGCTAAGCATTATGAGTAAATCCACAATTGATTGGAAGGATTCGCAATTGGTTCTTCGGCAAGTTTCATTGCGAGAGAAGTTAAGCATTTTTAGTTAATTGAGAATTGATTCCAAAGCTGTCCTCAATGCCAATGAGTTATTACTGCCGACAATCTGATATAGCGGGTAAGTCAGTATGTGAATGAGGGATGCATTGCGTATAAATCCACATTGATTTCCAAAGATTTGTTGAATGCCAATCAGTCTCTTTTGCCAAAAGTCTGATATTTCGGCACGTTATATGGCTGGATGAAGTAAGCATTTTGTGTAAATCCAGAATTGAGTCCAAAGAGTTCCTCAATGCCAATCAGCTTTTATCTCCAGAACTCTGATCTTGATGCAATGTGCATATCCGAATGAGGTAAGCATACTGAGTAACCCCAGGGTTGATCCCACAGATTTCCTCAACACAAATGAAACCTTACGCGCCAAACGTCTGACATTGCGGAGAAGTGCTTATCTCGATGGGTTCAGCATTTTAGTCAATCCACATTTGATTACAAGGATTCGCAATTTGATCTTCGGCAAGTTGCATGGCGAGATAAGTTAATCATTTTCAGTTAATTGAGAATTGATTCCAAAGCTTTCCTCAATGTCAATGAGTTATTACTGCCGAAAATCTGCTACAGCGGGTAAGTCAGTATGTGAATGAGGGAAGCATTGCAGGTAAATCTACATTGATTTCCAAAGATTTGTTGAATGCCAATTAGTCTCTATTGCCAGAAGTCTGATATTTCGGCATGTTGCATGGCTGGATGAGCTAAGCATTAAGAGTAAATCCACAATTGATTGGAAGGATTCGCAATTGGTTCTTCGGCAAGTTTCATTGCGAGAGAAGTTAAGCATTTTTAGTTAATTGAGAATTGATTCCAAAGCTGTCCTCAGTGCCAATGAGTTATTACTGCCGACAATCTGATATAGCGGGTAAGTCAGTATGTGAATGAGGGAAGCATTTTGTGTAAATCTACATTGATTTCCAAAAATTTGCGGAATGCCAATCAGTCTCTTTCGCCAAATGTCTGATATTTCGGCACGTTACATGGCTGGATGAGGTAAGTGTTCTGAGTAAATCCAGAATTGATTCCAAAGCTGTCCTCAATGCCAATGAGTTATTACTGCCGACAATCTGATATAGCGGGTAAGTCAGTATGTGAATGAGGGATGCATTGCGTATAAATCTACATTGATTTCCAAAGATTTGTTGAATGCCAATCAGTCTCTTTTGCCAAAAGTCTGATATTTCGGCACGTTATATGGCTGGATGAAGTAAGCATTTTGTGTAAATCCAGAATTGAGTCCAAAGAGTTCCTCAATGCCAATCAGCTTTTATCTCCAGAACTCTGATCTTGATGCAATGTGCATATCCGAATGAGGTAAGCATACTGAGTAACCCCAGGGTTGATCCCACAGATTTCCTCAACACAAATGAAACCTTACGCGCCAAAAGTCTGACATTGCGGAGAAGTGCTTATCTCGATGGGTTCAGCATTTTAGTCAATCCACATTTGATTACAAGGATTCGCAATTTGATCTTCGGCAAGTTGCATGGCGAGATAAGTTAATCATTTTCAGTTAATTGAGAATTGATTCCAAAGCTTTCC
Source organism: Mustelus asterias (assembly GCF_964213995.1). Classification (NCBI taxonomy): domain Eukaryota; kingdom Metazoa; phylum Chordata; class Chondrichthyes; order Carcharhiniformes; family Triakidae; genus Mustelus; species Mustelus asterias. The sequence goes on from NW_027590714.1 coordinate 192,417, forward strand.
TCAATGTCAATGAGTTATTACTGCCGAAAATCTGCTACAGCGGGTAAGTCAGTATGTGAATGAGGGAAGCATTGCAGGTAAATCTACATTGATTTCCAAAGATTTGTTGAATGCCAATTAGTCTCTATTGCCAGAAGTCTGATATTTCGGCATGTTGCATGGCTGGATGAGCTAAGCATTAAGAGTAAATCCACAATTGATTGGAAGGATTCGCAATTGGTTCTTCGGCAAGATTCATTGCGAGAGAAGTTAAGCATTTTTAGTTAATTGAGAATTGATTCCAAAGCTGTCCTCAATGCCAATGAGTTATTACTGCCGACAATCTGATATAGCGGGTAAGTCAGTATGTGAATGAGGGATGCATTGCGTATAAATCTACATTGATTTCCAAAGATTTGTTGAATGCCAATCAGTCTCTTTTGCCAAAAGTCTGATATTTCGGCACGTTATATGGCTGGATGAAGTAAGCATTTTGTGTAAATCCAGAATTGAGTCCAAAGAGTTCCTCAATGCCAATCAGCTTTTATCTCCAGAACTCTGATCTTGATGCAATGTGCATATCCGAATGAGGTAAGCATACTGAGTAACCCCAGGGTTGATCCCACAGATTTCCTCAACACAAATGAAACCTTACGCGCCAAAAGTCTGACATTGCGGAGAAGTGCTTATCTCGATGGGTTCAGCATTTTAGTCAATCCACATTTGATTACAAGGATTCGCAATTTGATCTTCGGCAAGTTGCATGGCGAGATAAGTTAATCATTTTCAGTTAATTGAGAATTGATTCCAAAGCTTTCCTCAATGTCAATGAGTTATTACTGCCGAAAATCTGCTACAGCGGGTAAGTCAGTATGTGAATGAGGGAAGCATTGCAGGTAAATCTACATTGATTTCCAAAGATTTGTTGAATGCCAATTAGTCTCTATTGCCTGAAGTCTGATATTTCGGCATGTTGCATGGCTGGATGAGCTAAGCATTAAGAGTAAATCCACAATTGATTGGAAGGATTCGCAATTGGTTCTTCGGCAAGTTTCATTGCGAGAGAAGTTAAGCATTTTTAGTTAATTGAGAATTGATTCCAAAGCTGTCCTCAGTGCCAATGAGTTATTACTGCCGACAATCTGATATAGCGGGTAAGTCAGTATGTGAATGAGGGAAGCATTGCGTATAAATCTACATTGATTTCCAAAGATTTGTTGAATGCTAATCAGTCTCTTTTGCCAAAAGTCTGATATTTCGGCACGTTATATGGCTTAATGAAGTAAGCATTTTGAGTAAATCCAGAATTGAGTCCAAAGAGTTCCTCAATGCCAATCAGCTTTTATCTCCAGAACTCTGATCTTGATGCAAAGTGCATATCCGGATGAGGTAAGCATATTGGGTAACCCCAGGGTTGATCCCAAAGATTTCCTCAACACAAATGAAACCTTACTCGCCAAAAATCTGACATTGCGGCGAAGTGCTTATCTCGATGGGTTCAGCATTTTAGTTAATCCACATTTTATTACAAGGATTCGCAATTTGTTCTTCGGCAAGTTGCATGGCGAGATAAGTTAATCATTTTCAGTTAATTGAGATTTGATTCCAAAGCTGTCCTCAATGCCAATGAGTTGTTACTGCCGACAATCTGATATAGCGGGTAAGTCAGAATGTGAATGAGGGAAGCATTTTGTGTAAATCTACATTGATTTCCAAAAATTTGCGGAATGCCAATCAGTCTCTTTCGCCAAATGTCTGATATTTCGGCACGTTACATGGCTGGATGAGGTAAGTGTTCTGAGTAAATCCAGAATTGATTCCAAAGCTGTCCTCAATGCCAATGAGTTATTACTGCCGACAATCTGATATAGCGGGTAAGTCAGTATGTGAATGAGGGATGCATTGCGTATAAATCTACATTGATTTCCAAAGATTTGTTGAATGCCAATCAGTCTCTTTTGCCAAAAGTCTGATATTTCGGCACGTTATATGGCTGGATGAAGTAAGCATTTTGTGTAAATCCAGAATTGAGTCCAAAGAGTTCCTCAATGCCAATCAGCTTTTATCTCCAGAACTCTGATCTTGATGCAAAGTGCATATCCGGATGAGGTAAGCATATTGGGTAACCCCAGGGTTGATCCCAAAGATTTCCTCAATACAAATGAAACCTTACTCGCCAAAACACTGACATTGGGGCGAAGTGCTTATCTCGAAGGGTTCAGCATTTTAGTCAATCCACAATTGATTGCAAGGATTCGCAATTTGATCTTCGGCAAGTTGCATTGCGAGAGAAGTTAAGCATTTTCAGTTAATTGAGAATTGATTCCAAAGCTTTCCTCAATGTCAATGAGTTATTACTGCCGAAAATCTGCTGTAGCGGGTAAGTCAGTGTGTGAATGAGGGAAGCATTGCAGGTAAATCTACATTGATTTCCAAAGATTTGTTGAATGCCAATCAGTCTCTATTGCCAGAAGTCTGATATTTCGGCATGTTGCATGGCTGGATGAGCTAAGCATTATGAGTAAATCCACAATTGATTGGAAGGATTCGCAATTGGTTCTTCGGCAAGTTTCATTGCGAGAGAAGTTAAGCATTTTTAGTTAATTGAGAATTGATTCCAAAGCTGTCCTCAATGCCAATGAGTTATTACTGCCGACAATCTGATATAGCGGGTAAGTCAGTATGTGAATGAGGGATGCATTGCGTATAAATCCACATTGATTTCCAAAGATTTGTTGAATGCCAATCAGTCTCTTTTGCCAAAAGTCTGATATTTCGGCACGTTATATGGCTGGATGAAGTAAGCATTTTGTGTAAATCCAGAATTGAGTCCAAAGAGTTCCTCAATGCCAATCAGCTTTTATCTCCAGAACTCTGATCTTGATGCAATGTGCATATCCGAATGAGGTAAGCATACTGAGTAACCCCAGGGTTGATCCCACAGATTTCCTCAACACAAATGAAACCTTACGCGCCAAAAGTCTGACATTGCGGAGAAGTGCTTATCTCGATGGGTTCAGCATTTTAGTCAATCCACATTTGATTACAAGGATTCGCAATTTGATCTTCGGCAAGTTGCATGGCGAGATAAGTTAATCATTTTCAGTTAATTGAGAATTGATTCCAAAGCTTTCCTCAATGTCAATGAGTTATTACTGCCGAAAATCTGCTACAGCGGGTAAGTCAGTATGTGAATGAGGGAAGCATTGCAGGTAAATCTACATTGATTTCCAAAGATTTGTTGAATGCCAATTAGTCTCTATTGCCAGAAGTCTGATATTTCGGCATGTTGCATGGCTGGATGAGCTAAGCATTAAGAGTAAATCCACAATTGATTGGAAGGATTCGCAATTGGTTCTTCGGCAAGTTTCATTGCGAGAGAAGTTAAGCATTTTTAGTTAATTGAGAATTGATTCCAAAGCTGTCCTCAGTGCCAATGAGTTATTACTGCCGACAATCTGATATAGCGGGTAAGTCAGTATGTGAATGAGGGAAGCATTGCGTATAAATCTACATTGATTTCCAAAGATTTGTTGAATGCTAATCAGTCTCTTTTGCCAAAAGTCTGATATTTCGGCACGTTATATGGCTGGATGAAGTAAGCATTTTGAGTAAATCCAGAATTGAGTCCAAAGAGTTCCTCAATGCCAATCAGCTTTTATCTCCAGAACTCTGATCTTGATGCAAAGTGCATATCCGGATGAGGTAAGCATATTGGGTAACCCCAGGGTTGATCCCAAAGATTTCCTCAACACAAATGAAACCTTACTCGCCAAAAATCTGACATTGCGGCGAAGTGCTTATCTCGATGGGTTCAGCATTTTAGTTAATCCACATTTTATTACAAGGATTCGCAATTTGTTCTTCGGCAAGTTGCATGGCGAGATAAGTTAATCATTTTCAGTTAATTGAGATTTGATTCCAAAGCTGTCCTCAATGCCAATGAGTTGTTACTGCCGACAATCTGATATAGCGGGTAAGTCAGAATGTGAATGAGGGAAGCATTTTGTGTAAATCTACATTGATTTCCAAAAATTTGCGGAATGCCAATCAGTCTCTTTCGCCAAATGTCTGATATTTCGGCACGTTACATGGCTGGATGAGGTAAGTGTTCTGAGTAAATCCAGAATTGATTCCAAAGCTGTCCTCAATGCCAATGAGTTATTACTGCCGACAATCTGATATAGCGGGTAAGTCAGTATGTGAATGAGGGATGCATTGCGTATAAATCTACATTGATTTCCAAAGATTTGTTGAATGCCAATCAGTCTCTTTTGCCAAAAGTCTGATATTTCGGCACGTTATATGGCTGGATGAAGTAAGCATTTTGTGTAAATCCAGAATTGAGTCCAAAGAGTTCCTCAATGCCAATCAGCTTTTATCTCCAGAACTCTGATCTTGATGCAATGTGCATATCCGAATGAGGTAAGCATACTGAGTAACCTCAGGGTTGATCCCACAGATTTCCTCAACACAAATGAAACCTTACGCGCCAAAAGTCTGACATTGCGGAGAAGTGCTTATCTCGATGGGTTCAGCATTTTAGTCAATCCACATTTGATTACAAGGATTCGCAATTTGATCTTCGGCAAGTTGCATGGCGAGATAAGTTAATCATTTTCAGTTACTTGAGAATTGATTCCAAAGCTTTCCTCAATGTCAATGAGTTATTACTGCCGAAAATCTGCTACAGCGGGTAAGTCAGTATGTGAATGAGGGAAGCATTGCAGGTAAATCTACATTGATTTCCAAAGATTTGTTGAATGCCAATTAGTCTCTATTGCCAGAAGTCTGATATTTCGGCATGTTGCATGGCTGGATGAGCTAAGCATTAAGAGTAAATCCACAATTGATTGGAAGGATTCGCAATTGGTTCTTCGGCAAGTTTCATTGCGAGAGAAGTTAAGCATTTTTAGT